>NC_041388.1:196550085-196615272 GCF_002162155.2 Triticum dicoccoides | reverse complement strand
CCCCGCTGAGCTGCCCAAGGTGATTTCCTTCTTTGCCGATCTCGATTGTGGTTTTTCATCTAAGTATGTGGTGATTTTTTTAGAAAAGGAAGTATGTGGTGATTAATAATGCACAATTTTATTAGCTTCGATGCCATGGTATACGTAGTGGTTTAAATAACTTGTGTTTCTTATCCTGAAAAGTAATTCAGAATTTGTTTCTGTTTCAATTAGAGCCCTAATGTAGACAAGGATTGTGTGGTTGTACATGTCACTCGCTATGAGGCGGACGACCTGAATATACGCAGTGGGAAAACAGAGTTCTTAGGCTGTTGGATCCTGGAAGCCATTTGCGGTTATACCAATGAAGAGTTGTATTCCAGCCTCACTGTTGTCAGGTGTGTTTTCCAGGGTGTACTGAAGCACAAGAAGTTCAAAGCTACTCCTTCGTTTGTGAGGAATACTGTTCTTGTCAAGCTTACGCAGGAAGATGATGTGGCATGCCTCCACAAACAAGTTTAGCAGTGGCAAAGCCACAAGGTTGTCTTCATGAAGATTCACAGGATTGAGCTGCTGCGGGACGTCCTTGATGATGTTCATGGCAAGGTCCGTCTTGTGTCCAGCCCAAATTAGATCGAGGCATGAAATAGTTGCCCCAGATAGTGTTTAATAGTAGTTTGGATTGTGTCTTATTATCCGAACCTTGCCTGTTATCGACCCCTCTGGGGCTAGTACTCTATTTAAATCCGTCTATGGGAACTGTTGCTACTTTTGTGTGTCCGTGAATCATGTGAGAACCATCATAATTGTTGCCAAAATAGATGCGTCCTCACTAGTTTTTTCATGAATATGGCATGGTAAGACATAAGTTGTCATGGTTTATCATATGAGCAGTGTGTGTTTTGACGAAATAGAGCACTCATTCGAGAACCGTGCGCCGACGTATACATAAGTACTTGTAAACACTATTGGTGCTACCCCACTTGTAAGTAGTTGTGCAAAACACGGCACATTGGCTGAGCTCGCTTCAACACTAGGCTATCGACCAGCTAACAATCAACAATCTGATGTCTGACATATAAGCAACTATGTATCTTGTTACAGTGGTTCATGCAGTTAATTGAGGCCACAATGTAATAAATTCCAAACGTTCACACGCTAGTCCAGCACTCATGTGGAACACTCACATTAAACTCGTCTTCATAAAAAACTTGAAAAGCATAAGTTAAGAAATTTTATACATCTCAATGATTCATAGAACATAACAAACATATACTAGTTCACAGCAAAAGACAAAGTTGTGAGAAGGTTTACAAATCAGGAAAAACAAGCAAGGCTTCTCTCTGAGCAAAGGGCCTCCCAGCAGGCTTAAATTTCCTGGAGTTCACTCTGGTTTTTTCTTGTTGCCACCATTCAGGGTTAGGTTCTCTCATTCCAGAATAACCAATTATAATTGTGGTATCAGCTGGAATGCTGAACTGAACCATGCAGTGTACTGACCAGCTGAAATGCTTGTGCATTCCACTAAATTTAAGCACCGCTATTTGCAGAAATAAGCAGACCACAATGCCTCTTGTCCGCGCACCTGTCCAAAAAACCGCCGTGCAGTCGTGCCAGCTAGTCCGGACTAGGATGCAGTTGTTTTCGCTCGTCCCTGCACTGCAATCTGTAAGTAAAACATATGAATCAGCTTCTTTTAGATTGCGTTGGTCATTCTACCTTAGTTACTACCAATGTAGGGATACGTTGAAGACGGGAGGTTAGACGACGGCAGCGAGGGATAGCCATCTCATTTTGCGCAGTTGTACTAAAACTGAGGTGTGTGCTTTTGATTGCGCGGATAGAAATGATACGGAGACAGACATGCCGAAACGATATGGAGACAAACATCCCTGTTTGCGCAAATAAGATATACGGTTATTTAAATAGTGACAGATATTACTACTTTCCCCGTTTCCTCTTAGAACCAAGTCCTAGATTCATGCTACAGCTTTGCCACTTTCTTCCCTGTTTGAACCAACACTTTGAGTCAATTGTATGAAATAGCTTTACTGCTAATCTACTACTACTATAATGTGGCAGTTTTGAAATTGGATTTACCACTCCATCTTCGGTTCTCCCGCCCAATCAAGCATTGGCCCAAAATCCACCGTTCATTTCCCCTCTCATGCATATCACTGCCGTCCATCAAACAAAGGATGACATGATCTGACGGCTAAGAGCTGCCGGATTCGCTCCCGCTCCTTGTGCATATGGCCGACTCTGCTCTCCAAGTAAACAAATAAAGAAGTCCCCGTTGAATCTGGATTGCACTTACTGAAGTTGAGAAATGTCTAGAAACTGCTGCCACCTCCTCACATGCAAGTACGACAAGTTGGAAAATAGCTAGCACATTTTGGTTCCCTGTTGTCACCTAGGAAATAAACACTCTACCACTAACTAATTTTTTAGATTACTGTAAAAATGGATTTTTTAGATGCCGCTATACTGCAAAGTTTACACTGTTCACATAACATAACATTGCATGGCTCATGCTAGCTAAAATTTTATTCTGCTTCATCGAGAAATGTAATGTTTTTATTATTCGCAGAAAAAGTGTAATATTTTATTTCAGTCATACATAAGCTATACCTCAAGCTAATACAGGACATGAGTGTCTGTCAGACCTAAATGACTTAATTAGTTGCACAAAATAGTCCATAAACATGCATGTAAACCGTCAAACAACTCTGGAACTATACATCAGTGGAACCCAGGAAACAACATATAATAAAAACTAAAACTTTTATCTTGTAATCAAATTCTTACTTGTAACTCAGTTTGATTTGTGCAAGTGATTTGCTTCTTATTTCAGAATAGTCCTTAGATCATGCAACCAAACACACTATGATATCTACTCAAGATACGAGTACCCATTTATCTCTCTAAAAAGAAGGTATATGCGTATCTATCATACAGAACATATGTGCAAAGCACGTGCCTTAGTAGAAGTCTAGGTGGCTTTGGAACAGTGGACGGAAGTAGAAAAGGATCCACACGAAGGGAGCTGGGGCAGTAGAGCAAGGCAGGTTTCGAAGGAATATATAACTGAGGGTCGTCAGCATGTAGCAAAGACGGTGTCGGGAGGCCGCATCTTGGCCACAATACCGCAGGGAGGAAGAAGGGGTCGGAGGCCCTCCCGAGCCGGCGCTCTCTCGGAGAGAACTGCACGGCCGCCGATCGGGACACGCGGGAGCCGTTGGTCTCCTCCCTCGCCGCCGACGACAGCGTGAATGATGCACCTACACCCCTGCCCCGGTCGAGGTTGTCCGGCCGGATTTGTGACCAGCCGTGAGCTGAGAGAGAGTGTGGCCACCTATGTGTTGCTTAGATCTGGAGAGCATGAGAGAGTGAATGAGAGAAACCCTAGTAAAGCAAACGCTAAGGCTCCTTCTTTTATATATAGTGGAGTGATTTTGTTGTACCAGCTTCAAAAAATGCGCTCCTACGTGTACCCGCGAGTGGGTGTGACAGAACTAGTGCGTGCGTGCACCGCTTCTCTTCGTGAGAGTACCATATACTATGCCCAAAGAACATTCGCCGCAAGAGTAATAGTACAAGTGTGTGACGTGTGAGCTAAAATAAAATGTGCGCGCCGTCTTTTGTTTTTTAGAAGTTCTGAGGGTAGGGTGTGAAGAGCACATATGTGTGTGACGTCTACCTGCAGATGTGTGAGTCTGCGAGAGGACTCGGGAGAGTCGTGACTCGTGAGGGTGCATGTGCGTGAGAGAGAGGGGGGCACGTATCAACAATGCATGTGTCCGTAAATCATTATCCGACAAACGTTCGCCACAAGCCTTTTCCTGACGAACGCCATAAGGACCATTAGATCGGCATCGGACAATGTCAGTTTTGCCATGTCATTTAACAGAACGGTCACTCCTCCTACACACAAATCTTCCACATGAGTGTTAACAACTGCCGTATGCTCCCTTCATTCCGAAATGCAGTGCATATAACTTTATTGAAAATTCGAACCTTGCAAACTTATTGATTTTGAATGAGATGAACTATAAGAACTAAGCGAACATCTACATCATGCATATATGACTCAAAGCTTTACATCCTATAGTGTGTATTTATTCATAATTTGGTTTCTAAATCTCATGCGTTCAATACATGTGTACCTTACTAGTTTTGAGTAGAGTAGCAAATTTCACGCGGTCCCGGGCATATCAAAATGCAGGGTCCATGCATCATTGCCTTTCGGTCGAACCGATATCCACAATTTTTTGTACGTACTATATCTCCACTGGTCCCCGAACGCAAAATGGTGCCTCGTTCCCGTAAAACCAAGCAGCCCACACATATTTAAGGCGTCGGCTCGAACCCATTTACTACGACGTGGCCCCGCACGCCGTAGTACTCCTACAAACCCTACTGCCGCACTCATCATCGGTTTTCTTCAAGAGGACGAGGGAGAAGCCGATTTGTAGTGGAGGCGCTTTCAAAAAAAAAGGATCTGTAGTGGAGACCCCTACCCTAGGGTGTGCTAGGTAGCTGCCACACGCATCATTGTTTTCTCTTTTCTTTATGCTCTTGCGCCCTAGAGTGAAATGATGGTTTCTTCGTCCGTCCAGCTTAATGCAGGAAAGGTGGGGCTTTGTGATTTGACCCCTCGTCGCTCATTTTCTACTACTGCGGCGCTACGACCGGGGTGCCTCCATTCCAACCGCTGCTCCGAACTGTAATTTGGTGCATCGCACATGGAACAAGATGGTGGATGAGCCACATGTCGGCCAAAGGGGTCCTGTTAAGTGTGTCGCCATTTCATGTGAGGACTGACCCTGCTTGAGTTGCTACGCCAACACGACAGGAGCAGCCTACCACTTGGTTTTGCTCCTTGGTGAATCCCGACTATATTGATCTAAAAAGATACGTGCTGAACTACCCTCTCCGTCTCGGTTTTTTTATTTTAGGCGTCTCGGTTTATAGGGCCTGCACGTAGTTCTAGGTCATCCATTTGACTAACTAAATATGAGTTACTATGTCACAAAAAGTATAACATTGGATTCTTAAGTGGATGTAGTTGTATTTAAAAGTCAAGGGCGGGGCTTTTCCTGTGCGGTAGGCGGCGGGGCAGTTCCGCCTAGTCAGTTCGACAAAGACGGGAGAAGACGAGGGAGTAGGCTGCTACAAACGTAGGGCAGTGTGATTTGACAGCGAGTTACTGCTCGACAGGTGGGGCCCCATGATTTGACTTGCCATTATCATTTTAACTGCGGCGCTATGACCGGCGCGAGTCTCCCAGATTCCTAACCACCTCCATACAGGTGCCTCTCCCAATGCTCCACCATGTAGTAGAGGCTGGCTCTTCCATGAGAGCCCACTTCTCCACTTTTTCCTTGCCTCTCTTTCCTCCACATATGCAAAAATGCCATGTAAAGCGCACTATTGTACTTACTTTTACTTGCTCCTACATGTGCTTAAGCTTGCCACATAAGCATAAAGTCTGATGTGGCAAGTTAATCAAGAAGAGAGAGACTAGTTTGGTGACCCAAGGAAGAAACGGTACTAAGCGCGTGTACCTAGGTGAAAAGACAATTTTGAGTCTATAGCTAATTAAATGAAGCAAACTTAGCAACACCATTTCATTGGAGGAGGTCACTCCTTGGCAAATGCAATAAATACACGCGCTTAGCACCGTTTCTTCCTTGAGTACGAAGAAAGAGATAGAGAGGAGTAAAAAAAATACACTTATAGCCAACCTTGTTGTAGTATGAGTGACCAAGTGATGACTATGTATGACATGCCAACATCAGATAGCCTAACGCATCGTGTTAGATCTCCAAGGGCGCGACCGTGCGAGCGACGCGATGGTCGTGGTAGGCGCGACAATGATACGGGCTGCTGGCAGCCCTTGGATCTGAGATCAAACGGTCACATGCTAAGTTGCTGAAAATTTGCAGAATAACCCTCCAGGATAGGATATTCACCCATAGGTCTAGAATCACGCCATGCAACCATTCGATCTCAGATCCAAGGGCTCTCGGAAGCCCGTATCATGGGAGAATGGAACGCCACTACCCTGCCGTTCGCACGCTGGCAGTTCGCTCCTACTCGTCCCCGCACGTCCTTCAATACTATGGCGGTTCGTTCCTAGTCGTCCCGTCCATTCACATTACGGCAGTTCCACTAATCCTAACCCTCCTCCCAAATCCATGGCGTCCCAAATCTCCACGATCGGCGGTGAGTACAAGGTTAGAACCATCACCGGCGATGAGTTCGACGTCATCTACACCCGTTCTTCCGCGACGCTGAAAGGATTCCTTTCTCGCTTCAGACGCATGTTCGAAAACTCAGATGATGAGTGGGTCGCTGGGCTAGATGTTGAGTACACCATAATCCTGGGACAAGAGAAGGATCTAAAAGACGAAGAGAGGAAGAAGCCCGCCATGATCCAGGTTTGCATAGATAACGTTTGCTTGGTCTACCACATATGCCATGCCGACGTTGAGTGCCAAGATTTTAAGATCTTCCTCAAGGACAAAACAGTGAAATTCGTTACTGTAGACTTTAAGAACGATAGGGATGTCCTGCGTCGGATAGGTCTCGTTGTAGGCAACCCCTTCGACCTCCAGAAGAATCGGCTGGTGTCCTCTCGTCAGCCTTCAATGCTAACCCTGGCAGGAGCCATGGTTCATCCTTTGTATGGTAAACTGGAGAAACCTCCATACACGTTTCATCATCATGCATGGCAGCGGAATGTACTAGATATAGACCACATCCACTACGCTGCAATGGATGGCTACCTTTGCTTCAATATCTACAAGGGTTGGATGAAGAGCAACAGCCAAGTGTGCGGTTCAAGCAAAGAAGTATCGGCCAAGAGGAAGAGGGACAAGGACGAAGTCGAGGACGTGGACGAGGACTCCAAGTAAGGTGGCAGTGTCGTTGCTCATGGTGGTTCTAATGCAGTGTCTACCGGAATAGTTGCAAAGTTTAATTTCAAGTGTGCTTAATTTAATTTGAGGGGTGTGTTGTGCTGAGGCCCCAGCAGAACTATGTTATGTTTCTTCTCGTTACTTTAACTCTTCAGTACGTACATACTAGTATTTCTTACATTTCATCTTTTAGTTGGTATTGTACTACCACTCGTTTCTTCACATTATATACATACAATATATATGGCCAACATCATATAGCCAGCAGTTTAGTTGTCAAAGAATTTCAGGGTGCTTAGTTTTGTCAAAGAATTCCAGGATGCTTAGAGGGTGCTTGGATCCAAGGTACTTATTTTAGTCTGACTAAAAATAGTCTCTTTTAGAGGCTAAAGTTCCAAGCACCCCTGACTAAAGAGGGGCTAAAACTAGTATTGAGACTAAAATTTTTTAGTCAGGGGTACCCCTACTAAAATGTGGATTAGTCCTCTCTCTACTCATTTAACTCCTCTCCTTTAACACAGGCGAGTTCTGGATTGGAGGGTTTGGAGGATAATAAATCCTCATTAACTTGATTTTAGCCTTTTTAGTATTTGGATCCAAGCATGGGTCAGGCTAGCATGTTTTAGTCCACTACTTTTAGTCATGGGACTAAAATGTATCCAAGCACCTTCTTAGTTTTATTTGAGGGGTGGGTTGTGCTGGACACCATTATTGTGACTAGCCTTTTTAATAGTACCATATGCATAATTTGGCCATGAGTGCTCTCTATATGTACCACCTTTTTTTAATTTCAAGTTTTGCTCCATGGCGCAATCCATCGATAGTACTGCTATACAAAAGTATACATTTTTTAAAAGGCTTTAGTACTGTTCATCACATATATAGCCAGTTAAATTCTCAACCTAGAACGATGTGCATGCCATGTAGTAAACCGATACGGAGGAAGTATAGTAAAAATGAGGTTATTTTACTGAGCGATCGACGGGGGAGCATGGCCTGTCATGCGGTCCCATGTGTCATGATGTACCAAGGCGATGCGCGTGTCCCTCTTGAGGCAGACGCAATACTAGTACGTGCTTTGAGATGATGGCGAACCGAAGTGTGAAATAATGGTTGCTTCGTCCATCTGGGAAAGTGCGGCATTGTGATTTGACGTCTCATTACTCATTACTACTACTGGGCCGGTACGAGTGGGGTGCGTCCCCCTGCTGTTCTGCACTGTTATTTGGTGCTTGACACGTCGACCCGGTTGCTATATGTCCAACATGTCGGCGACAGGAAGTACATAATTCATGAAAGGGAGCGTCGACGGAGGAGTATACTACAGAATTCATGAAAGGGAGTGACTTAGTTTTGGAAAAATCCGTTTTTACGGAGTAAGTACCCACTAGGGTTTATAGGGCTCATCTAGAAAACATTCTTTTTTCTGTTTGATAAGTCTCAATTCTACTATACTAGTAGTAGTACCATTACATGTTGGATTTCGAGGTGCGCTAGATCACCCGACGCAAGAAGTGTCAAGAGGAAACAAACCAATGCATGTACAAGTTCATGGAAATTTAGTGCTCATTCATGCATTTGTTCTAATTAATGCCTCGGTAAACATAACTTCTTGAGAAAAATGAGCGTACTAATTACTTGTGCAAAATATGAAATTAATTCGACCACTCACCGTCTACCTTGGTTGGAGAGATTTTGAAATTGAGCCATAAACTGTAAAGGAGGGAGTAGTAACTTTTGTCTCGATTACTATTTGTGGCCTTGTATAGATGCAAAATGTATTTTTTATAGTGGCCTTGTATAAGTAAATGGAGGGAGTACTAACCAAAGTACGTAGTAGGGATGAGGAGTAAATGGAGGGAGTAGTAAAATTTTCTCCTCGTGTTGCGACCAACCGCGCGCGTGGGCGAGGGAGCGGGCGTAAGGCGTACTAGTAAGCAAGCTTCACCTCATCCTGCGAGCCACCGCGCCCATGGGCAGGGGAGACGGCGTACTAAGCAAGCTTCTCCTCGTTCTGCGAGTTGACAGGACACATCAAAAGTACTCCAGTGTATAGAGCCTTGCATCTAAGGTAGGCCCCACATGGTTTGCCTCTTTTTTAATTTAACATAACGCATCAAGTTGCAATTTGTTTGTTCACCCGTGGTAGACGATCCTCCCTCCACCAAGTGGACAACCAGTACACGTGCCAAATTACCACGTGGGTTGCCTTTTTCATACAGAAATGAGCTCCACTATGTACCCGCGCGGGTGTGGTTGGGAAAGAGACGGGATTACGTGCGCCGTGCGTGCACCTCTTCTCTTCATGCACGTCCCCCACCTATGTGGGTGTGCGTGAGAGAGATACAAACCTAGACATAATGCGCCGTCCATCCCCATGCCTCCACCCAGTCCGACCACCAGTCACCACCACGCCCCACTCCTCCTCATCTTATCTCTCATCTTTCTCCCTCTATTTTTATATACAGGGGCCACTATAAAAATTACAATTTGCAGATATACAAGGCCACTAACACTAATCGATGCAATATTAATGGTGTTTGCCTCATGGTACTAGCAAAGGAGGACATTAATTATCCATTGCATGCATGCGGGAGTTTGTAAAAAAATGCATCTTGATGTTCCGTGCAATGCACGAGCATCTTGCTAGTCCATGAAAACAACACATGGCAAAATTCCACGGCTTGGGGCGGCAACTGGCTCCGTCGGGCGAGGGGAGGGAGGTGGATCAGCGAGCTGCATAGCTCGTATCCGGCGGGCTACCCAGCCGGCTTGGGTGCGGAATAACTACTCTTCGTAAGCCATTGTAAGAGTGGACAAAATGGTGGAGGAGATAGGGGAGCGGCCCGTTCATGAATGGACGTGTGTCCAGAGTGGGTTTCTCGGCTTCCACACGGGCGGGTTTCATGGAGGTGGTTGAATGCGGCACCGAGGTGTGTTCAGCCGGGCGTGCCGCGAGTGGCGCCCTCGACTCTGACCTAGGACACCGCGTCGTTCTTCCACTGACATGTGGGCTCTTTGGATGCATGGCATGCATGTCAGTGACCCAACGCAGGCATCGCACAGCAGAGGAACCTTTGGTGGGCCAGGGCGGTCAGAAGCGGGCATTTCATAAACTGATGATTGTTCATTGAGTGTGACGTCATCTTTTTCATGTAGATAAGCCTACTATGATGATAGCCCGTTCGATACGTTGTGATTCATAAAGACCGCTGCAAACATCAATGTTCTGCTTATCACAGATAAGATTGATTAATACCCGTAACAATCCATGTCCTTAACAAAGGGTGCATGCATGTATAGGTTGAACGTGTGTCTTGCGTCGTGTGCTGTGTGCATGCAGGCGTGCGAGTGTTGCGTGCGTGCAAGGGTACGTTTCAGTGTTGCATGCATGGGTGCGTACGTGCGTGTGTTTGTGAGTGCATGTGTACGTGTCAATGCTGGACGCCAGCATGCGTGCGTGTGTACGTCTCAGTGTTGCACGCCTACATGCGTGCGTGTCTTGCGTGCGTGCATGTGTACATGCGGGGTGAGGCTACACATCAGTCGACTGACTTTTTCATCTCTGGTCATTAGATTTTCCAGCCGTTGGATACGAAATCAAGGGCCTCCAGTTTATCATCAAACTCCACCCCCCTGAGCCGCCAACCCCCGCCGCCCGCAGCCGGCCCTTCCTCCCCGAAACCACTCACTTATTACCATTTTTGTCCTTCATATACGCGCTGACGGGTGGGCCCTATGGTAATGTGCGCTGCTGAATGTGGACCGTTTGACTGGTCAATTGATCGTGTTATCAACAAATTACGGAGCTCTATGGTGAGCCAGTGACCGTATGATCACCCTAAAATGTACTCCTATTTTATTAACACACTACAGAATCGAACTACCATTTCTTTCTTTCATATACGTGCTGATAGGTGGGCCCCACGATTACGTGCCCCGATGGTGCAACACTAGTTGCGCCGCGTGGAATGTTTGACTGGTCAATTGATTGTGTCATCAACAAAATACGGAGTTGTACAGGTGAGCCAGTGACTGTATAATCATGATATGTATTTGTTTAACACGGTACAGACACAAGGGCTCATATATACGCGCAAGCACTCACCGCTATAAGCTCACACACGCGAACCCTACCCCTATGAGCACCTTCAAGAGAGTGGGCCAGCATATATGATCTTGAGATTTTATGAAGTCACCATAGGTGCCTCGTAGCCGAGTGGAACGTCTCCTCCCACTGAACGTACGTCGCCGGAAAATACTGAAATTAACACAAGATAAATGCGAGCACCGGGACTTTAACCTTGGTGGGCTCGAGAAACCACTGTCCTCTAACCATCCAACCACATGTTGGTTAGCATGACAAAATGTATGTGGTGACCGTGATGAGCTTATTCTGAAGTCCAGTGACCATATTGTGCTTTCGCTTCAAATACAATGACCGTAAGTGTCGTCAACAAAGTACGGAGCATGCATCAAATGCAAAGTCCGTCAGTGTCATCAACAAAATATGGAGATGTATCGTGAGCTAGATACCGTTGTACTATTGTATATGCTTATTTTCTTAGTGGCCGATTGCATGTGTGGTGTGGTGGGCACATCATTTCTAGTTGTGGTGGGTCCACATGAAGACTCATGGGTCGGTTCCATCCTGCGCCACATATAGGTTGGACCGAGACATGTTATACGAAGACCCATGTGGAGGACTCGGCGTACAACACGAAGCTACCAAAGTCGTGGAGGACTCTATCCCCACTGGTGATAACCCGACTATATATGATTTGTAACCCTAGGCCCTTAGTATGTTATACAAGCTTGGGGGCTAGTTCGTCGATAGTATACACACACGCACAATGCCTGGTATTCACGTGTACTTTGTACACACCCCTATCACTAATATACAGTACCAGGAGTAGGCTCTTTCTTCAACTGCAATTGAATTCTAGCATGTGCATGTGTTTATTTCATATTATCGATCCATAGAGTGAGAGCGGTTTGAAATACAGGCAATGGATGCTTTTGCAATTCATATATAAACATTAATTAGTGCACTCCATGTTGTTAGTGTGAACCACTTTATACATTTGTCACTTGCATGGATACATTCCAAATTGCTAGCTACGAAATAGAATACATGTCGAATTCAACATAAAGGGGGTTTCAAAGATTCGAATTCATAGGAAGTGCATTCATCTATTTGAACCCGAGATAATGGCATTTGTAAATCAGATGTAAAAGGGGGCATCAATCTTTGTTGTTAGTTTGAACATGCTATATATATTCATACGCATATCTAACTTTTTTTTTTCAACCAAGGAGATTATATCTGGAACCATGCATGAACTGAGGTAAGTTGCATATTTTTTAATATATACTCGTATACAATGTATATTCAAATGTACCCCCTCCATTCCAAAATAATCGTAGCTTTAGGATTTTAAAGAGTAAAGATTTGTGAAGTTTGAAAAATCCTGAAAGTTCAATTCAAGAGAACTGAAAACGTTAAATGCTTCTGCTCCCAAATATTGAGGGCTCCTTTGATTCAAAGGAATTGCATAGGATTTTTGGAGGATTTAAACCCTTAGGAATTTTTCCTGTGATGCTTGTTTGATTAGTAGGATTGGCATCCTTAGGAATTTTTCCATATGATCCATTTGTACTACATTTTGGAGGAAAATTTCCATCCACTCAAACCTCTTTGTAGAATTCCTTTGTTTTTCCTATGCTATCAAACATTCTTTCAAATCCTGTAGGATACTATGGGACATGTCACCCTATTCCTGCATTTTTCCTATTCCTTCATTTTGACAATCCTGTGAATCAAAGAGGCCCTGAATGAAGCGCCAAATAGGACCTTGGTCACCCGAAACTGCGCGAGACTAATGTTTTGGTGGTAGGAAATTGCTGTCCTGACTCTGGCCCGTGTAGCCTATCAGCCCGATGTCCAAAGGTCTAAACCGCAGTAGGTTTGTAACTTCACCAAGACGCCAGAGAAGCATTCATACGCCATGGGCGCCTACCCATGCGCTCGGCCAAAATCTATCCCACCCACATTTAGGATACTTGACATGACTGTCCTACCCCCAACCCACAATATGTCTAAAATTTTAGATGGGGGGAAAGTTTGTAACTTTCCTCAAATTTCAAACAAGCGCGTCTCAAACCGAAACATTGTCCCCCCTTAGATCCCCGCCTCCCTCCATTTCCCCATTCATACTCCGTGGGCGCGAAAACGCCCTCTCCACCAGCCGCGAAACCCCAACCCCCTCCGTCCTCCATCCCATAGCGGCCAATCCACCGCCGCCCTCCTCCATCACACCGGAGCCGGTACCCCGACATCATCGTCCAACGCAACCGCAACCGCAACGCCCTCAAGGACTTAGCAGCTGAAGCCGAGGCAGAGCTGCCTCCATGACGCCGACGCCGATGTGTGCCGTACCAGAACCACTTCGACCACACCGTCCTGCGCCTCACTGTTGCGGCTCCACTGTCGCAACCGTCCACCGCACCGGAGCTGTTCCCGCTACGCTGTTGTTCGACGCATCGAATCTGCTTCCCCACCGCCGACGGACGGCCACCGCACCACACTCAACAACTTGGCCATGGGTTCGTCCAAGGCTGCACCGTCCTCCACAACTTCTGGTTTCCGGCGAACAACAAGAAGATCATCGGGAAAATAGAAGGAGGACACAACACTGCCAGCAGAAAGAGGTACTCCTCTTCCCTTATTCATGCAAATCTTACGTCTCTGCTCACACCATATTCATCCCACGAAAGAAACTAGTTGAGCTCTTCTTACTGCATCTTCTTCGTGATACTAAATGCACAAGGTTTCCTCCCTTTTACTATTTCACCTTTGCTAGAGGTCAGTAGCCCGCCTGGATTTCAATTCAGGGTCAGTCGAACCCAATTAAAAGAAGCAGCACCCGCTTAGGCGCGCGGAGCACCTAGTCCGCCTATTCCCCGGGGAAGCGGCGCATCGGTGTCTATCATAGGGGTGTGGGGCGCAGGAGCTGCTTGCGCCCGATCTGGAGGTCGGTGGGGCTTGAATGGATGGCCGGGGGGGTGGTGCCAAGCACGGCGGTGCGGTGAGGTCGAGGGGAGGGCGTAGGCAGGGGAGGAATACTGGGTCGGTGGTCGCTGGCATTTCAAGGAAGATCGTCAACACTGACTCGCTGGAGGTAGATGAAGGTGATCTGCCTGTTCTTTGTACATCGGACAGTGCAGAAAAAATGGACTAACCTATTTGCTTTCAGTCGACTGTTATTTTCATAGAATCATGTAGTAATTTAGTGTGCCATGCATGTTGTTGAGCTATCATATGTCTCCCGTCATTTATTTCTCACCGACCTGCTATCTGCTACCTTTACACTGTACTAATTGTGCACACACTTCACCCATACTCACACTATTGTTTTTTATGCATGGGTATTTCAGACTCTGACGCAGTGTTGATGAATGCAGAAAAGAAAAGACAGAAGTCGCGCCAGTGTAATTCGAAGATAAGCACTAAGCGTTCGCGCGCTCTAACGGGTGAAGTGTCAGCAGTTGGAGACAGTAAACTTAGCTCTGCAGTTGATGATCTCAATTGCCACACACAACCATCCCAGGTGCTTGCTTTAACTTCGCGCTGTCAAATGTGGTTGCATGTTGCATATGGTGTCTAGCTTGTATTGCTTCCAATTTGGTTAAATTGCATCTGCTTACTTTACACATTATACCTTTGAGAGTGCAGTGTCATCCTCCCCACATGATTCTCAAGAAACAGCATGGCTAAATGAAGATAGTCAACGTAGCTCTCTAGTTGATCACCGCAATTCCCCCACACCACCATCGCAGGTGGTTGCTCTTACTTGGCAGTGTGATATGTAGTGTTCATCTTACATGAAAGTAGTGTTTGTCAGTATCATGCATCAATGAGTTCTGAAGAGCAAATTTTATTCCTTTTTCTTGTGGGTTTGACTTGACAAGGCACAATCAAGAAAGAGGAAGGAAAAGAGTAAGGAAGGCGGTGATGGTGGTCCTCTGCAGCAACATAAATGGAGCATTTGTACCGATTCTCCTTGTACTGATAGTGCATTACAAGGTCCAAGTCTCCACTCCCCTACTCCACCATCCAAGGTGCTTGCTCTAACTTGGCAGTGTGATATCTGGTTGCATGTTGCATATGGTGTCTAGTTCGTATTGCTCCTAATTAGTGTAAACTGCATCTGCTTAGCTTACACATGATACATGTGAATATGACACGCTTTCCTGTTTTTGGTACATACTATATCTTATGATAAGGCACTTTTCTTGTGTATCCCTCATCAATGCTCCTAATTTGTTAAATTGCATCTCCTTAGCTTACACATTATACATGTGAATATGACACGCCTTCCTGTTTTTGGTACATACTACATCTGCCTATCACACCATGTTCTTACATCAAACTATTGTTCTTGTGTATCCTGCGTCTATCGCTTATGATGTGACAGTCACGCGCGTGGGTTAATATGAGACACAATACTCTTATAAAGAATGCAATTTCATCCTCTCCACATGATTCTCAAGAAACAGCAAGCCTAAATGAACATATTGAACGTAACTCTGTACCTTAAGACCGCACTTCCCCTACACCACCATCACAGGTGCTTGCTCTAACTTCGTAGTGTGATATGTGGTTGCATGTTTCATACGGTGTCTAGCTTGTAATGCTTCTAATTAGGGTAAATTGCATCTGCTTTGTTTACACACTATACCTGTGAATATGACATGCCTTCCTATTTTTGGTACACACTACATCTATGTGTTAACCTTGTTCTTACATGAAACTACCTCTCTTCTGTATCCTGCATCAATCACTTACGATGAGTCACCTTTATTCGTTGCATATTGCATATTATTTCTAGCCTGTTGCCATGTATTGCTTCTAATTTGGTCAAATACATTTGTTAGGGCACCCTTTTAATTTGGCAGAGTAATATTGGTTTCATTTTTCATATGGTTTCTAGCTTGCATCGATTCTAACAAGTTCAAGCACCTTGTGCTTAGTTTACACTTTATACATCATATATGTCAATATGTCACGCCGTCCGGTTTTTCATATATATTCCATCCTCCTATCATGCGGCTGCCTTACATGAAAGTAGTGTTCGACAGCATCATGCATCAATGAGTTCTGAAGAGCAAATTTTATTCTTTTTTCTTGTGGGTTTGACTTGACAAGGTAAAATCAAGAAAGAGGAAGGAAAAGAGTAAGGAAGGTGATGATGGTGGTCCTCTACAGCAACGTAAATGGAGCATCTGTACCGATTCTCCTTGTACTGATAGTGCATTACAAGGTCCAAGTCTCCGCTCCCCTACTCCACCATCCAAGGTGCTTGCTCTAACTTGGCAGTGTGATATCTGGTTGCATGTTGCATATGGTGTCTAGCTCGTATTAATCCGAATTAGTGTAAACTACATCTGCTTAGCTTACACATGATATATGTGAATATGCCACGCTTTTCTGTTTTTGGTACATACTATATCTGTCTATCACACCATGTTCTTACATGAAACTACTCTTCTTGTGTATCCTGCATCAGTCACTTATGATGGGACACCTTTAAGTTGGCAGTGTGATATTGGTTTGCATCTTGAATATGATTTCTAGCATGTATTGCTTCTAGTTTGATGAACGCCACCTATGATGAGACAGTTTTTAACTTGGCAGAGTGATATTGACTGCACCTTCCATATGGTGTCTTGTAATGTTTCTAATTTGTTGAAGTGCCTTCTGCTTAGTTACCACATCATAGGTTTGAATATGTCAAGCCGTCCATTTTTTCGTACATATTCCATCCTCATATCATGACTTTGCCTTTCATCAGAATAGTGTTCGTCAGTATCATGCATGAATGAGTTCTGAAGAGCGAATGATATTCCTTTTTCTTGTCGGTATGACCTCACAATGCAAAATCAATAAAGCTAAAAGAAATTGGCAAGGCATTGGATGATGGTGGTCCTTCCGAGCAACTGAAACAGAGGTTCTCTACAGATTCTACTCTGCCATCCTCCCAACAAGATTCTCAAGACAACACAAGGCTAGACTGTCAACATAGCTGTGTAGATGATGAGCACATCTCCCCTACTCCACCATCACAGGTGCTTGCTCTAACTTGGCACTATTATATGTGGTTGCATGTTGCGTATGATGTCTAGCTTGGATTGCTTCTAACTTTGTTGAATTGCATCTGCTTACTTTACACATAATGCCTGTGAATATGACATGTGTTCCTGTTTCTACATCAGACTACTATTCTTGCATATCCCGCATCAGTCACTTGTGATAAGGCACCTTTAAGTCGCCACTGTGATATTGGTTATGTCTTGCATATGATTTCTAGCATGTACTGCTTCTAATTTGTTGAAACGCCATACAGTTTGAACTTGGCAGAGTGATATTAGTTGCATCTTTCATATGGTGTCTAGCTTGAAGTGCTTCTAATTTGTTGATATGCCTTCTGCTTAGTTACCACATCATAGGTGTGAATATGTCACACCATCCTGTTTTTCATACATATTCCATCCTCGCATCATGTGTTTGCCTTTCATCCGAGTAGTGTTCGTCAGTATCATGCATGAATGAGTTCTGAAGAGCAAAATCATTACAGCTAAAGGAAATTAGTCCGGTAATGGATGATGGTGGTCCTTCGGAGCAACTCAAACAGGGGGTCTCTACAGATTCTACTCCGCCATCCTCCCAACAAGATTCGCAAGACAACACAAGGCTGGATAGTCAATGTAGCTGTGTAGATGATGAGCACATCTCCCCTACTCCACCATCATAGGTGCTTGCTCTAACTTGACACTATTATATGTGGTTGCATGTTGCGTATGATGTCTAGCTTGTATTGTTTCTAACTTGAATTGCATCTGCTTACGTTACACATAATGCCTGTGAATATGACACGTGTTCCCGTTTCTAGAACATACGTGTACATGATGAGCACATCGCCCCTACTCCACCATCACAGGTGCTTGCTCTTACTTGGAACTGTTATACGTGGTTGTGTTTTCCGTATGATGTCTAGTTTGTATTGCTTCTGATTATGTTGAATTGCATCTGCGTAGCTTACAACTTATAGCTGCAACGATCACTTACCCATAAGACACATTTAACTTGGGACTATGATGTAGGTTGCATCTTGCCTTGTCTTCTAGCTTGTACTGCTTCTAATTTCTTTAAATGGCTCTTATGACAAGATACTTTTTACCTGATAGAGTGATATTGGTTGCATGTTCATATGGTGCCTAGCTTTCATTTCTTCTAATTTTGTTGAAATGCCTTCCGCTTACTGTTTTTCATACATATTCCAACCTCCTATCGTACATGTGAATATGAAACATTGTCTTTTTTTGTATATATTCCATCCTCCTATCCTGCGCTTGCCTTACATCAAAGTAGTGTTCGTCTGTATCATGCATCAACCAGTTATGCAGAGCTAATTTTATTCATCTTCTTGTGGTTTTGACTTCATAAGGCAATATCATAAAATAGGAAGGAAAAGAGTAAGTTAGGGGATGTTGGTGGTCCTCCCCACCGACGCAAACAGAGACTCTCTAGATTTTCCACTGCTACTGCTAATGAAGTTGAAGTCCCGAGTCTATATGATGAGTTCATCTCCCATATTCCACCATCGCAGGTGCTTGCTCTAAGTTGACAGTGTGATAATTGGTTTCATGTTGCATATGCTGTCTAGCCTATATTTCTTCTATTTTGATTAAATTGCACCTGCTGAGTTTATACGTTATACATGTGCATATGACATGGCTTTCTGTGTCTAGAATACACTGCATCTATCTATCATACCATGTTCTTACATCAAAGTACTGCTGTTGTGTTTCATGCATCAGTCACTCATGATTGGACGCTTCTAATATGGCAGTTCGATAGTGGTTTCATCTTGCATTGATTTTGTACGTTGTACTGCTTCTTATTTTTTGAATTGCCACTTATGACAAGACACTTTTAACTTGGCAGAGTAATATTGGTTGCATCTTTCATATGGTGTCTAGCTTGCATTACTTCTATTTTCTTGAAAATCCATCTGCTTAGTTTGCACATCATAGCTGTGAATAGGTCGTGTTGTCCTGTTTTTCTTACATATTCCATCCTCATACGGTTGTCTTACATCAAAGTATTGCTTGTCTGTATCATACATCAATGAGTTCTGAAGAGTGATTTTATTCTTTTGTGTTGTGGGTACAGCTTGACATGGCAAAGTCAAAAAAGAGCAAGGAAAATAATATGGTAGGGAGTGCTGTTAGTCGTCGGGTGAAACGGAAAAGGTTCTGCCATCGAGATTCTGCTGGTACTTATAGTGCAGTAGAAGGTCCAAGTCCACCGGCTAAATCTACAAACACAGTATCACCTACTCCACCAGCTGCAGCATCCTCTTCAACTGTACCAGCATCTCAACCAGTTACTCATTCATTTGCTCCGGAACTGGCCAGTTCCCAACCTGCCTTCACACCTAACACTACTCCCGAAGCACTGCGACACAATAGGACTTGGCAAGATCAGATGAACCTCATGAGCATCAACACCAAGATGGTACCTGACCGAGTCAAGTTGCAGTTGCATGCTCCTTTATATGTACTCTCACAGTTTGATGTACACTAACACTTTCCATATTCGTTGTTGAACTAGCACCACAGCTCAAGCGGAAACAGACATCAGGGATAATGCTTGACAGATTAACAAAATCTAAAGGAGGAAGAATGGAGATCCATTTTGAGGCAGGTTTAAAAAGGCCACGTGATGCTACATAGTCAGCCAAGTTAGTATCAGAGGTAGCCGTTGCCGTTAAGTGTCATGCATGTATCCTCCCAACGTGGATCCAGTACAGGAATGAGAAAGACAATACCCAGTTTAACACCTTCCTTGACCATTTATCCGTAAGTAATGTTATTCATCGCAATTAGTAATATTGTCTTGCTCTGTCCCATACTTTCTAGCTTCCTCCTAATAAGACTTACATTCTTTTTTCAATAGATGAGGTTCAAGTTGGATCCGAAAGATGATGCAACTAGACAAGCATGCACTCATGTTTTTCTGTCTGCTCTGCGACATTATCGGTACCACCTTAGAAAATCTCACTTTGAAGGCAAGTCTAACAATGAAATCACCCAAACATCTCCAGTGAATATATTACAGATGAAGACTGGACAGCCCTCGTTAAACACTAGTCTGGTCCAAAGTATCAGGTAGGCTATATGTATTTGGTCAGACCACATATTGAACTTGTATTTATGTATGTGCCTTACAAGTGTATCTTCTTGTAGGCTAACTGTTTGAAGAACAAAACCAACCGTTCTAAAGTGAAATTCCAACAGACCACAGGATCTCGTAGCTATATTGCACACTGCGAGGCTCTTGTAAATAGCTGCTACTTCCTTCTTTTTTTTGTGCCATATTATCGTATCTATATTGACTTGTTCCAAATACAGAGGAAATCCCATGCGGACCAAAAAGAACCTGAACCGAATGTAGTGCAAATCTTCAAGGATTGCCACACCAGCAAGATGAAGGGCATGAGCACACCAGTTCAAGCCGTTGTTGTAAGTCCTTACTCCTCCTTCCTTGAACTGATTGGTACTGTGATGTGTTCATTTAACTACTTGGTTTGCAGCCAATGTCAGTTACTCTGTTCACTTTTATTCATAGTTGTCTTAACGTATCATTTCACCTTACATGGTTTAAAAGAAATGAAGGATATTCTTTTGGTCTTGATCTGTAATCTAGTTGTTATGTTCACGTGCGCACACAATGATAAAATAGTCTGTTTGTTTTATATCTGTTTGCCCATGATATGAATGATGTCATACTATGTTCATCCTACTTTAAACCATGTCTCTTTATCCTTAGATGTCAACGAATGTGAAGGAATAGACAATACAGTAGGCATGCTACATGGACATTTGTTCCGAAAGTGATTTTATTATGTACTTGGCACTACAATACATGCTATTGTGTTACAGTAGTTCACCAAAATAAGTTATGTATAAACATTTAACCTACTTTGTTTGTTTTTGTCTCATTAGTAACTTATCTAGTACACTAATCTACAAGTTCAAACTTTCAGGAAGCTATGGAACAAATGATTGAATAGCCACAACCACCTGAAGGTGACGAGGCTACTACACGCACAATGTCACCTCTTGCTGCAGTGCGTCAGTATCTCTCCACTAACAGTGCAAAAAGCGCCTTCCAGCGTAATTCTGGGTTGGTTGTCAAGGTAACCTCGTCCAAATAGCCTACTGAACAAAATCTTCCTGCTAGACAGAGTGATATATCTATGCTCCAGACACAAGTACAATCCCTAGTGGACGTTGTTTCGGAAACAAGAATAGTGGTTGAGAAATGTCGTCAAGATATGAATGGTTTTGAAACCAGACTATCAGACATTCGCTTCGTTGTTCAAGAGCAATGGCGGAAAAAAGGTGGAGATCGTGCTGCTCCATCAGATTCTACAGCCTGAAACATTAGCACTCAGGTCAAATGATATGTGCTTCTATACATCTGATGGTGCTTTTATCTGGAAGGACTGTAAACTTTATGCCAACAGGCCTTTTGTTGTATGGTTTGAATTTATTTTGTTGTGATACAACATTTATGATGCTGCCTCAGGCTGCGGTAATTACGATGCTATTTTTGTATAGTGTAGGTTTATCTTAGTAATGTATTCGGCCTAAAGCTTCGTAGGATCCCAACATGCCAACATTTGTCGGACACATTCCAATTGGGCTAAAAACAATTATGGGCCGAAATTGGCATGTAGCCCACTAAAAATATCTGGGCCTAAATCAGCATAAGCTTTCATATTTTTCTGGTAGGCCTATGCCCATAGTGGGCCTTTAACAGGCCTAAACATAATTTGGGCCCTTAGTAAAAATAGGCCGTTTACAGGTGTAAATATCTCTAGCCCATAAATTACATGGGCCTTTAATAGACCGAAAGTGAGATTGGGCCCTGATTGTGCCAAATAACCCACTGGACTTTAACAGGCCGAAATTTGGACGGGCCATAAATGCGTCGACCTAATACACGGGCCTTTAACGGGCCGGAACTTCGGTCGGGCTAGATTATTGTCATTTTTATATGGGCCATTAATGGGCCTGATATGATGTTGGACCACATATGGCCCATGGTTTACGTCCGGCGTTAACAGGCCGAAAATGACAACAGGCCGAAAGTGGCCCAAAGCTATAGTGTGCCTCTAACAGGCCGAATGTCAGACATGGCCGAATATGACCCAAATACTTCACGGTTGTTTATGGGACGAAAGTTTTGATGGCCCATAAATGGGCCCAAATGAAGCCAGACGTTTAACAGGCCGGAAATACACCGAGCCGTAATTCGGCCCAATTACTTAGCGGACTGTTAACGGGCCAGAAGTGACCATGGGCCGCGTTGATGACAAGTTTAGGACATGCCGTTGACGAGCCGATTTGACAGAGAATGTTGGGCCTTTAGCTGGGCCGACCCATTATGGTCAGCAGAATATAGTGGGCCTTTAGCTGGGCCGGCCCATTGTGGACCGCAAAATCTTGTGGGCCTTTAGCTGGGCCGGCCCATTATGGTATGCAAAATCGTGTGGGCCTTTAGCTGGGCCGGCCCATTATGGTCCGCTAAATTTTGTGGGCCTTTAGCTGGGTTGGCCCATTATGGTCTGCTAAATCTTATGGGCCTTCGGTTGGGCCGGCCCATTTACTCTTTGTGGGCCACTTTTGGGCCGGTCCATGTGTCAACATATCATAGGCCCATCTTGACCGTTGGAGGAGTGACACCTGTGCCAACGCGGAGCTGACGCGTGGATCCGTCAGCCAATGAGAATTTTACATGTGGAAAATCGGCATTGGTCGTGGCTGTTAACGGGTTATAGGATCCAAAATCCGACCCGATAGCTTAATGGTGTTCCGTTACGGTGGATGCCACGTGTTGGTCACCCTTGACGAAAGCACTTCCGTGACGTGCGATTTATCGTCATGGAAGTGGACACTTCCGTGATGATAATTTTGGCAATGTCATGGAACACTTATACGACCACACATGTATGACTATCTTGATTCTGTCATAAATTTGTCATGGATGTACTGTGACAAACACGTATCATCACGGAAGTGTATTTTTTTGTAGTGTAGCTAGTGTGCATTAGAGATAGGAGTCGAGTGGATCAGAAGGCTGGGTTATGTGTGTGGGTGTGAGAGAGATAGAGAGAGGGTGCATGTGAGTCACATACAAACAGATATCAGAGAGAAATGAGATCCAGAGAGACTGAGTTTTGTCTCTGCGAGAGAGAAAGATATTTCACAACGAGAGTGATAGCTAGAGAGACATACGAGGGAACACAAGATATCTCTAGGGAGAGAGGGTGTGTGTGAGCGACATACAAGAGAACAATGGAGAAATATGAGACCCTGGGAGACAGAGTCTGTGTTTGTGTGTGAGAAAGAGATATTGAAGAGGAAGATTCATAGGTTCTCATAAGGAGCGAAAGACATCTCTGTATGAGGGGTGTGCGAGTGGCACACATGGGAGTAGTAGAGAGAAATGAGACCCCGGGAGACAAAGTTTTGTGTTTGTGTGAGAGAAAGAGATTCCACATGGAGAATCATAGTTAGAGACACATAGCAGGGAGCGAGATATACTTAGAGAGAGATAGAGTGATGAAGGTCAAGGGAGAGAGTACCGTCAATGCGTTACGAAGATAAAAGATCATTGTCGACATACAGGTAGCACGCGAGATACCTGAGAGACGATGAACGTGTATAAGTCCAGAGAGATAGTCCTATATAAGCATGAGTGATAGCTATATGAGACGAATATCTGGATTAAAGGGGATTCAAATATTTAAACTGGAGATCACGACATCGATAATATCATAACGCAAATTGGTGTATCAAACATGCATATTCATTTGAATTTGGGCACACCTGTAATGTTATATAGTTTATCAATATTGGTGATCCATAGATTCTTCAATTACAAACAATGCATGGTTTATATGCAATTAATGTCTAAACGGGATTACACTATATGTTGCGTGTGTGAAACACATTATACATGTTTGAGAAGTAAAAAAACCCGCATGAAACACACATTAATTGGAGACAGTTAGCGAGGAATGCGTACATTGGATTTCAACATAAAGTGGTTTCAAATATTTGAAAATCCAAATTGATGGATACAACCTTATGAATCTGAGATCATGCCATTTGTAAACCATATTTATGTATTAATGGTGTTGTGCTTTTGAAAGTATATATAAAAAATGATGTATATAGAATGTAATTCCAATTGAAAATGGATCCCGCCCGAAACAAATAGAATACAAACGAGATTCAAATTGAGTTGGCACGGTAAACGTGCACTCTGCAAAATTTGAACGAAGCGGGGAAAGTCGCAGTAACCGCCCGAAACCAAAATCTGCGAGATGGAAATCACTACTGCCTACCCCTGCCACGCAAAGCCTATATGCTGGATTCCTACAGGTTTCAATAGGGGTAGGTTTGTAATTTCACCCAAACGTGACATAACCGCCTCTCACCCGGATTCATACAAAGTGGGCGCCAAAACACAGTGTGTCCTCGGCCGAAATCGACTCCCTCCCCAATTCATATTCATACACGGTGGGCGCTAAAAACAAACTCTCGTCGGCAAATATTCGGTGTATGCCAGATTACCGTCCTATACCCAACCGACTAGTGTTGTTGTGATGCAGTAGAAATTTGAAACGGGGGCTAAGTTTCTAAATTTCCTCGCATTTGAGACAAGCGCGCCCTGAATACATGGTTCCCCCCTTCCTCTCTACCTCCCTATTCCCCATTCGTACTCCATGGGCGCCAAAACACCCTCTCCACCCACCCTCCTCCGTCCGCTGCCGTCCGCCACCCATCCACCGCCGTCCTCCTCCACCATGCCGGCGCTGATACCCTGACGTCGCCGTCCATTACAAGAGATCGACCTCTCTCATCCACGGCTTCGGACCGGGATCCTTGCATCCCGTCCTCTCGCTTCATCCCCGCCGTCGTCCACCTTGCCGGCGC
This sequence comes from Triticum dicoccoides, assembly GCF_002162155.2. NCBI lineage: Eukaryota > Viridiplantae > Streptophyta > Magnoliopsida > Poales > Poaceae > Triticum > Triticum dicoccoides. Next base: position 196,590,295 of record NC_041388.1, on the reverse strand, counting down.
CACTCCTACGACCGTCTCGTCAACCGCGCCCCGCCGCCACCATCTACCCTCCTAGATCTACTTCCACGCCGCCGACAACCATCGCTACTGCAGCACCGTCAAATTCTCAGCAGATGCATAAACGGCGCCGCACCAGAGGCGGTACTCTTTCATATCTGCTCAACTTATTTATCGCAGCAAGAAAATAGATCGCCACTGCTTTACTCTGATTTCTTGTCTTGGTTGCGAAGTTGCCTTTGTCCGGTTTGCACCTTCAGATCCGCCATGGCATGCTCAACACCATACTCGCAATGCTTATGGTTTTCCCCTTTTATATTCCACACTAGTTAAATCACAGTAGACTAAATTTCAAAATTGGGTCAGTCAATTTTTCAGAGCTCGCCGGAGTTCGTTGGTGCGATCGAAGGGGCTCGGGTGGGGACGGTGGTTGTGGGGGCGGTGGTTGGGCCTCGTCGAACGAAGAAAACTCAACATGGGTGGGGGCGGGGGTGGGGGTGGCGGAGGAACACAGGCGGTGGGGCCGGTGGTTCGGCCGGCGGCCCGTGTGGTGTTCTCTATGGGAAGCATAATATGTTCCTTGTCAGGAAGGGGAGCAGGGACATCTGCAGTCAACAGCTGATAGAGATGGCATGTACATGATCGATAGGCTTTCAATTACTAGCAGCAATACAACACCGTAATTGCCAGCCAGTTCCACTTTCCCGATTTATATATCCTGGTTATGGTGTACCCCTGTTATGTACACTATGGGGCTGTTTGGTTTGTGACTAACTTTGCCAAAGATTGCCACACCTAAGGTTATGCATGTTTGACCAACTTAGGTGAGTGCTTGGTTCAAGCCACATCTTAGGCAAGCCACACTTGGACCCCACATGGCATACACACAAAAAGTGTGGCAAGATTCCCTTAGGCTTGCCAACTTGTGGCTCATTTTGATGAACTAACCTTAGTCAAGTTTGGCAAAAATGTGTGGCTAAGTGTGGCAATGCTAGTCCTAAAACCAAACAGCCCCTATGATCTGCCTAGTTGTTGTGTGCTCTTGTTATCATGGTTTGGCAATAAACTCTCTATACAGTATATTATGAACCTATCATCTGCCAGCTATCCTTACTTCTGGAGCCTATTTTTTGTGTACTTGTGCCAGATTATATAAATGCACGCACCATATTACAGCACACATGAGCTCTCTCATCAGAATCCAGTGATACCACACAAGTGTTTACAGGGGCGCCCCTATATTAGAATATCATCTGCATTACAAAGATAATCTCACAACTATTTATGTTTTCATGGTTCTCAGATATTATATGCAATTACAGTGAATATCAGAATCCGCGCATCAGAAGAATATTGTGGAACACTGCAATGACTTACAAAATTGGCAGCAAGTCATTGAGTGCCATTCTGGAAGCAATGAAACTCGTACGCTCCCCACCTGTTGATTCTTGTTCAGAATATCATCCTAATGACTATTCTAACCTCGAGGAGTCAAAGGTGCCTGTTCTAATTTGGCAAGGTTTTATTGATTGCGCATATCCTACATATGTTGTCTTGCATTTCTTCTACTTTGTTGCACCGCCATCTGCTTAGTTTACTCATCATATATGTCGAGATGCCATGCCCATCCATTATCAATAGATATTCCATGTGTCATCATACCATGTTTTTCCACTCAAATGTTGTTCTTGTGCATCAGACATCAAAAGGTATATGACCGACTCCAGCAGACTGTACCCATACTTCACTGGCCACACCACTAGCCCCACCACACAGGACCTGCACTCCAGCAAAAGGTATACCGATTTCATTTGCCATAGCACCAGCTGTACCACAAAAAAGTCCCACTCTAGCAAAAAGTACAGCAAGTCCACTGGCCGAAGACCTATCCCAACTGCAGAGACGACCAATTCCTGCAGATTGGAACCCTATTCCATTTATTCCCAGTTTAAAAGACAATGCTTTCAACGTTGTTAGGGACTACGTGCATATATTCCCATCATGGGAAGATTATTGTGAAGACAAACACCATTTTCACATCTTCTGTCCAACTTATGTGTAATTGCTATTATTCATGGTTATTATTTTCCTGTTTTCTGCTGATTAAACACATCAATGATTTACATTACATTGTTGTAACTAGGTGAGGGTCAATCTGGATAGTCATGACGAGCAAAGCTTGCTTGTGCTTTTCAAGGAAGCATTGCAGCAGTATCGGTGTTACCTGAGGAAATCACACTTTGATGGCAAGTCTATAAACGAATTTCTAGTGAAGTCTCTGTGCTAAATTTAGAAGACATTGAATGGAAAAACCTTGTTATGCACTGGTCTCATTCCTAGGATGAGGTACTGTCTATAAAATCATATGACAATTTGAACTTCTACTTTTCCGCATGTGCCTTACGGATCTTTTTTGCAGGAAATCTGGTCGAAGAAGAATTCCGGTTTGACAAGAACGACAGGATATCGCAAATATGATGCCCGCTTCTTTTCTCTTGTTAGTACCTGTTGTCCTGTATCACTATACTTACATACATACCTGGTTCATTATGTGACAGTAGTATGCATGATAGCTTGCTTATCAATTGTTCGCTCCAAATTATCTGATCTGTATGAATGGTTACATTAATGTAGAATATATCCAATGCCAATGTTTTTTAGCTCTACATTGTTCTTGTAAGTACATGCTGTCCTTTATCAGTGTACTTATAATGACAGGTAGTTGTTCATGTACCATCACTCCGCAGCTTATTTTCCTTTGCCCTCCATTTTCTACACATCAGATCTATATTTACTCTTACCATAAGGTTGGTACTGAAGAAGTTTAGCTGTGCGTTGCTCTTGGTTGTACCTTTTGCATGTATCGCTGCACTTACATTTATAGCTACTTGGTTATGTAGCATCACTCTTCATCTTATCTTAAATATTCTCCATTTTTTCGTATATTATCGCATCTATATTTACTCTTAGAAAAATGTAGAATAAAGGCAATGCTTTTGAAGAAGATTCTGTGGTAAACTTCTTGAATTGCCCCCCCATCAGCATGGACAAGGCCTTTATAGAGCCTATCTTCACCAATAATGTAAGTTTGTCCATCTCAAGCCTTCAAACTTTGTTGTATATATTTGGTTAGGCATGACTGCAACAGCTGTTTATTTTTGGTGTTTGCATCAAATTGCTTGTTTAAAGTTTATTATATGTAGTTCATAAACAAAAGTTCGTCCTTTCTCAATGTAAGTTTTTAGTTGTACAACCAAGTTCCTTCTTCATACCATGTAAATTAAACTATACAAAGCAAGTGATCTTCTTTTGCACTGCATGTATGCTTCTGTTCTTCATTTGTAATTCAGTGGTGTGGTGAACCTACCCACTACAACACAATGTCATATTCTGCAATGTATTAACTATGAACAATGTCATATCATTCTACTACTATTTAAACCGTCTCTTTATTTGCCAATCTGAAATGGTATAAATTGACAGCACACTAACCATTGATACTTATGAGTTCTTGATCTGTAATCCAGTGGTGTCGTGAAGCTGCCAACTCCTTCACAATGTCATTTCCTGCCATGTCTTGACCTGAACAATACCATATTGTGTTAATGCAAATTTAAACTGTGTCACTTTATTCGTCAGTAAGAAATGTGATGAATTGTCAACATTGATACTTTTATGTGCAAAACCTGTCATCTGTCAACTTGTTTGTCTTTCAGAGTGAGGAAAATATAAGTGTTGACCAAGCACAGTCTCATCATCTTGCTCAGCTGCTTGCGCTGCAGCTCCCCAGCAGGGCTAACCTTTCTTGAACTCTATTGAAGTCCTGTCGGTTTTATATATTATTTTGTCGGCGTGTTTATTTGCACTGGTGGCGATCTTTGATGCCCAGTGTATGTAATCTGTTTTTTGCTTGTGCTTTATTATCATAGTGGAGAACTTTGATGCCCAGTGTATGTAATATGCCGTAATTTCTTTATTGTATAGTATAGGTTTTTTCTTATTCACGATGTTGCAGTTAATTTACTGTATATATATATATCCTGTCTTCGCAGTAAACCGGCCAGACCGTAAAATTACGGTACATAATCAGGCCGTCATGCAATCACGACATAGGTTGGGCCTGAAACGTGCCGATCAGCTCACGGGACGGCAGCAGCCTGAAATGAACCCCGGCCCAGGATTGTGCGAATCAAATCACGGGCTTTTAACAGGCTGAAAAATTGTCTCGGTCCTTGTTTGGCCCAATGAGATATCGGCTGCGAGCTTTTAACAGGGCCATAGTTAGGCCCAACTATATGACGGGCTTTTAACAGGCTGAAATTAATATAGGGTCGAAATGTTAAACGGGCCCTTAACAGGCCAAAACTAATATCAGGCCGAATTACTAAGTGGGCCTTTAGCAAGTGGGCCCAAAAGCATAGTGTCTAGTTGACGGGCCGAATCTGATATGGGCCATAATTAGGCCCAAAACCTCTTAAAGGGTCGGACCTGATCTACCAGTGACAGTAGAAAGAGCGAATCGATGGGAAATGGCAGGAAATATGCAAATTGTGCCATGAGCTATATGCTACATAATCAACCTCTGGTATGTCACACTTAAGGACTCATCGTATTACTTGTTACTTACTTATGCATGTAGATTATGTTGTCATTTGTGAGTGAATGATGATGAGTTGATTTGATATTTGGGAAGGCTTCATGCTGACTTTTCTATGCCCATGGGTCTCCATGGGTATGTGGGTATCCAGCGGGTTTGGGCATGGGCACAAGTAGTGCCCATGGATAATTTGGTGGATGGGTAGAGGGTAGGAAGATGGGTCATGGGTTGGATTTGGACCAGCTCCACCCGCCCCAAACCCGACCCATTGCCATCCCTATTCATGCTTCCTTGTCTTCAACCACCATATTGTAGAGACTTGGCGATGTAGAGATTGCTCAAGGTGTGAGTGAGTTGCAATCTCATATATTTGGGCTCATCCAAGTACCTACAAGGGTTAGATAACATGCAAGGGTACAAGTATAGATCCAAGACATATGATCATCATCATAAGAGAATTATCAAGGATTAGTCAAAGGCCCATGCCTTGCATGCATCCAGATGGAGTTTTTACTCCAGGTTTGAGGCATCAATGATGTTGAATTCACCTCTCAAATGGCAAAATACTTTCTCATCAAGCGGTTTGGTCAATATATTCGCCAATTGCTTATCGATACGAACATGTTTAAGATCGATGTCTCCTTTAGCAACATGATCTCAAAATAAATGATGACGAAATCCAATATGCTTAGTCTGAGAATGCTGCACGAGATTGTGAGTGATCTTAATGGCACTCTCATTATCATAAAGCAATGGACCATGATTCACATATATCCCATAATCCTTAAGATTTTGGACATCCAAATTAATTGAGCACAACATGAATCGGCAGCAACGTATTCCGCTTCGTCGGTGGATAAGGATACCGAGTTTTGTTTCTTGAAGGACCAAGACATAAGAGATCTACCAAGAAATTGACAAGTACCCGAAGTGGACTTCCTATCAACCTTGTAATCGACATAGTCCCAGTCGGAGTAGCCAACAAGATCAAAAGAAGACCTCTTTGGATACCATATGCAAAGTTTGGTGTATGAATTAGGTATCTCACTATCCTTTTCATAGTCTTAAGATGACATTCCTTAGGGGCCGCTTGATATCGTGCACACATGCACACATTTAGCATAATATCGGGATGGGAGGCACATAGATATAACAATGAACCAATCGTAGAGCGGTAAACCTTTTGGTCAACAGGTTCGCCATCCTTTGTCAAGTCAAGATGTCCACTAGTAGGCATGGGTGTTTTCATACCTTTGCTTTCTTTCATGTTGAACATCCTGAATAAGTCCTTGGTATACTTTGTTTGGGAAACAAAGGCACCCTCCTTAGTTTGCTTGATTTGCAAACCAAGAAAGAACTTGAGTTCACTCATCATATACATCTCAAACTTCTCTAACATAAGCCTTCGAAACTTTTCACTAAAATGAGGGTTAGTTGATCAAAATATGATACCATCCACCTAAATTTGGCACACAAATAATTCACCATTAACCCTTTTAGTAAAAAGTGTAGAATCGATTTTTCCAATCTCAAAGCTTTTTTCAATGAGGAACTTAGTCAAGCATTTATACCACGCTCTAGGAGCTTGTTTAAGACTATAGAGAGCTTTGTGAAGTTTGTAAATATTATTCGGTTTCTTGGGATTAACAAAGCCAGGAGGTTGTTTAACATAAACTTCCTCCTGAATTTCACCATTTAGGAAAGCTCTTTTAATGTCCTTTTGATATAGAGTGATATCATGGTGATTGGCATAAGCAAGTAAGATGTGTATGGACTCAAGTCTAGCAACGGGGCCATATGTCTCACCATAGTCCATACCTTCGACTTGAGTGTAGCCTTGGGCGACGAGATGGGCCTTGTTGCATACAACTTGTGTAACATAACAAATTTGCAATTTGGAATGTTTTAAAATTATTAGCTAAGCATCTATGCATGTTGTTTGCAACTGAGTGGCATTTGAAATTTCAGAGGCAGTTGAGTCTTTTTTCTTGAATTTGGACTTGATTGGCATTTGAAATTTATTTCAAAAATACCTGACAAATACTTGAGTAAGAGTATGAGAGGAGTAAACATGACAATCCAAAGAAACAAATGTCAGAAGAAAATATTGCCAAAAAGTCATAATTCAAATTTAAATTTATTTGGAGTTTGTAGAAACTATTTTTTTTTCTGTTTTGCCTCTGGAAAAATGTCCACGTTGTAGGATTAATTCTTCTTATTTTATTGATATATATACATATATGTATTATGTAAAAATATTATAGATTTATCTTATTTCTAGTTTTTCCTCTCTGCCTTAAAACAAAAAAAAGGGAAAAGCCCCCCGAACTGGCCAGGCCGACGGCCCAGCCAGCGCCGAGCTGCCAGCCGAGCGCAGCATGTTGCACGCCCGAGCCGCCTCTGCTTTGGTCGCCCGCTCGCTTCTCTCCCTCTCTCTCTCACTGACAGCGGGACCCGCTCCTGTTCTTTCCCCTCCTCCACGCCTTGCCAAGCCGGAGCACAACTGGAGCACGCCCGTCGCCGCGATCGTCCCGGGATCACGCTCTGAAGCCTTCCCCTCGCGCAAGTTGATGTCGTATAAATACCTACGCCCTTCCTCTTCAGAACCCCCCAAAAAGCCTATCCCAACTCCCACCATAGCTCGCGCCCTCGCCAAGCGCATCTAGCCTCTGCCGCAGCAGTTCATCACCTCCACCATCACCGGTGAGCTTTATCCTGCCTCCAAGTTCTGCCAGCCGAACCCACTCGTCGATCCGCACCCGCCTGACATCTTTGTTTCCCCCAGGAACGACTGAAGCCATCGCCCCAAAGCTCGACTGCCGCTTGCCGGAGTTGCAGCTCGCCAGGGAGCAGTCGCCGTCGCCCCGACCGTCTCCGTCATTCCCGAGCTCCACCAAGGCCACTCCAACCTCCCTAGCTCCGCCGCATCCTCCCGACGTCTTCGCCACCTTCGTCGACCGCCGGAGACCCCGCCCCGCTCGACGCCGACCGTCGCCACCCTCTGTCGCCATCGACCACCGCCACAGTAAGCTGCCACCTCCCCTCGCCGTCTGATCTGAAACCTAGGCTATAGATTAGATCCCAAAGGGGTATGGTTTTATTTTGTATAGATCAGTTTTAGTTTCGGTTTAGATCGGTTTATTTTAAGTTGTGGTTTAGTTGGATCGGACGATAGGTTTATTTCTGTTAGCCCGTGGACGCTTTGGTTTATTAAACGCTTAGGCGCTATTTAGTTTTAGAACGCTCACCGTTTCGGCCAGTTAGCGTGTTAGTTTTTTTAGTTATTTTAGTTTCTGTTTTTAAAACAGAATAGTTCTATTCTTGTAAAATCTATAAATTCTAGGTTATTTATCATTTTTGGTTGATCCTTTTTGCTCTAGTTTGAAAATTTCCTAAAGTTTCTGTATAAAATAGTTCGGCCATGTTTTAGTTTTTAAAAAATTGTTTTATATTAGTTTAGTCAGATTAGTATTTGAGCTATAATTAATATTTTTAGATGATTCTTTTTGCTAATGCTTAGTTTTGACCTAGCCTAGCAGTAGGAACTTGTTGGGATATTTGAAGACTGTATTAAAATTAGTTTTAGTCGAAATCAAGCTTTTCTAGTTTTATCTAGCTTGCTACTGCTTCCTACTGTTCTAGTTAGTATGGAATTTTAATTTACCCCTGTTATAATTTATTTTTGATTAGTTTCTGTAGTATCAGAGGGTGAACATTTATTTACAGAAAAATAAAAAGTTTTATTTTATTTTCTTATTAGTTTTGTTTTAGGCATAATAGGAGTTCTATAATAGCTATGGATGTGATTCTTTTTGCACCTAGTTTATATGCTGCTTTCCTTTGTGTTAGATAGCAAAACCCTTGTTTTGGTTCTGTTAAGAAAAGTTTTAGTAGGATAAAACTATTTCTTTGTTGTTGCTTGAAGTGTTGAAAACCTTGATTTTGTTTTCCTCGAGTTTTCTTTGGTTTTGGTTTGACTGCTTGTGTGATTTCCTTTAGCTTGCTGTTATGTTATATAGTGGAATACTTATATGTGCTATTGTTTGACTCGATAGAATTCCCAGAGTGTGAGGCCTGCTATTACGAGTCACTAGCTTTTGAAGACCGTCAGCCAGCCAAGTCATTTGATCATGTTTTACAATACCTATGATTTTGTTGCATTAGAATTATTCCTCCCCACCATGCATGCACTAGGAGACTTTTAAGTTATGTTCTTGAGTAGTATCATGAGGTAGGATGAACCCAATTCCCTTGTTACCATTGCTCGGGACGATGTAGTTTATTTTGCTATGCTTGTAGATGGGGTTTGCTGAGAGATTCATTAGGGATATGTGAGAGTGGAGATGATGAAAACCCCCTGACTTCAAGCTCAAGATGGACTTCAAATTCACTACTAGGTGGAGGACCGTTGATGGGCACCCTGGAGCAACCAGCAGATGGCCGGGATGCATGGAGAAGCGCCATGACATCTTGCGGAAAGCTTCACCCAGCCACGAAGAGATGGATGGATACCCCTTGAACGGAAGCTTACCTGTGCAGCCGCAAGCCTTTATGGGCTCTGGCTGGGTTGACCTTAGGCGTGACTCTGGACGGACGGTGCCAGCAGATGTAGAAGAACGGTAGGACATGGATTGTCACCGGCAGTGCCCAGAGAAACTCTACGGAAGACCTTTTTTCGTTCGTCCCGTCTTCAAACACCAGGTATTGCATGGACATAAAGGAGGGAACAAATCTTGAGGGTAAAGTGCACAAGACTCTGCAGAGTAACAACCTAATCGATTAGCCGTGTCCCTGGTTGCGGACAAATGAGCCTCTGGAATTGGAGTATTTTGGAAATCTCAACACTGAACATAATTAATTAATTGATGGGTTATTAATAATTTCGGGTATGAGACATTGGTTGGCGGAACCATCTCATTAACAACCAAAATTTTGTAGTAATTGCAAGCAAGTCCTTTGTTGTAGGAAAAAACTGGCTTTTTCGCAAAAATATAAAACTTAGAACCCCACAGCCAAATTGCATATAGTGTTAGCATTATTATTTGTTGTTCTCTCTATGACTTGCCGGCATATTCAAAATGCTGACCTACACGACTGCAACATCTCATGTTGCAGAGGAGTTTTCCGACCAGGAGTGAGGCTACGATCTACGCTCGGTGATTGCCCTATGGAGTCAGATGAACTCTCTTATCATCTACGCTTCCGCAACTTTATTTAGTTTATTTCTCATGAGTTGGCCTTCGGCCGAATTTATTATGATGTAATAAAGACTCGATATGAGAATCGTGCAATAAATTCAGGTGTGATTGAACTTTGAATCTTTTCACCAATGTACTGTGTGTGCCAGCATTCTTGGGATGGTACAGCTACACAGATACTTGACCGATTTCCGGTCAGGTCGTTACAGAGATGGTATTCAGAGCACACGTTGACCGTAGGATGTAACCCCTAGGATCGGGAAGCCATAGGAAGAAACTATTTTATTTTATATCCTTATCATTCCGTAATTCTCCCGTGTTCATATCTGACTTCCCTCCGATTTTCAACATTCTAGATGGCCGCCGAGTTCACCCCAGTTCTGCTACCGGAGTTTTGCCAGCCGGATGAGTCGATGCTTTTCGGCAAGAAGCTGGTTCAGATCATGAAGAAGCTGAAGATTGCTCTGCCCTCAATCACCGGGAAGCCTACCAATGCACTTCTGAAGGATACCCGCTACAGGATTAAGGTGCACAATCCAGGGAGGACACTCAGAACCCATTGATTTTGAGTTTACTGCTTTCACTTGGATCCTTGGAAGAGACATGGAGATTTATCATGCACTTGGACATCTCTGAGAAGAGTACAGGGCCGAGCTTGACCCATCATACCTCGCCATGATTTCTCATAGATCTAGGAATGGAGATATCATCCGTACCGTGGAGGACGACTCCATTCTTTCATATGTCCAAGACTTGGAGAGTCTCCTCAGGAACCAGGAAATCCATACGCTCCGAAGCTCGAAGGTACACATGAGGTTATTGTTCCGTGAACTGGAACTAGAGGAGAAGGCACGCGCGGACTTCCTTGAACATGAAGAAGAAGTCAAGGATTTTATGGATAGAATCGAGGATCGGGATAAATATAGTGCCACACTAGAGGAGAAGATGGACCTGGGAGAAGACCTTTTTCCGAGTGGAGATGATGGACTCCTCGTGAGCAATGACCAGGATTATGAAGAGAGCTAAACCGAAGGAAGCTGTAAGAGGAGGCGCCGCATCAGAGGACGCCACACCGAAGGACGCCGCACCAGAGGACACAAGGATAATTGATGAAGACATTTAGTCGACCAACATGTTATTTTATTTTATTTTTCGTTGATTAGTTAGGCTCCTATTTTCGATTAGTCGTGAGATTTTGTATTCCAAGAGTGAACCTTGATTCAGATGAATGAATAAACGATTGGTGTGATTATGTTTGTGCATTCATTTGGGTAGTGCTATTTTCTCATTAGACCCTTGTTCTATTCTAATTTCTCATCCACTCCAAAACACCAGATGCCTCTGAGACGTGACCCCGGTTTCACTTTCCCGCCAGAGCTCACCCAGCTGATTCAATAGCAGAATGCCTTAATGCAAATGCTCATCCAAATCCAAGGCAACAACAACAACAATCCACCACCACCACCCCCTATCGATAACCTGACCCGGTTCCTAAGGCTGAATCCGTCGGTGTTCTCTAGTTGCACCGAGCCGATTGTAGCTGATGATTGGCTCCGCAAGATCGGAAGGGAGCTAGCAACTGCTGGATGCACATATGCTGAGAAGGTGCGTTTTGCCGCACATCAACTGGATGGACCTGCAACCTCTTGGTCGGAGAACTACACCGCCACTTACCCGGTCGCCACCATGACATGGGATCAGTTCCAGCGGGCTTTTCGCACCGCTCATGTCCCAGCTGGAGCCATGAGTCTGAAGAAGCGTGAGTTCTGCAACTTATGCCAGGGGAACCGTACTGTGGGGCAGTACGTGGATGAGTTCAGCAAATTATCTCGCTATGCCCCAGCTGATGTGGCCACAAATGCCGCAAAGCAGGAGAAGTTTCTCGATGGACTCAATGATGAGCTAGGAATGCAGCTAATGGTGGCTACCTTCAACAACTACCAGGAGCTGGTAGACAAGGCCACTATACTTGAAGGCAAGCAGCAGCATATTGAAATCCGCAAGCGGAAATATGGCCAGGGAAAGTACAACTCTGGAGCTCAGCAGAAGCCCCGCTATGCCCCATACTCGGGAGGACATACCGATCACACCCATGGAGGACATAACCATGGAGGGAATGGGAACAATCGCAACCACGACAACAACTCCAAGTCAGGCAATGGCAACCAGCACCGTCCTGCTCTGGCTTAGAAGGATCTGAGTCATATCACCTGTTTCAAGTGCTAGAAGACAGGATACTATGCCACCGATTGTCCGGAGGACAAGCAGAGGAATGGAAACGACAACGGTAATGGAAGCGCAGCAAAGAAGCCCATCCCTTTTCCTCGTGCTCATGTGAATCACATTGACGTGGAGGACGTCTATGATCAGCCAGAAACTGTGGTTGGTAAGTTTTTATTAAATTCACATCCAGTACTGGTACTGTTTGATTTTGGTGCAACACATTCATTCATATCAAGGGTAGTTGTGGAAAAGTACCGGTTTCCCACTAGAACCCTTAGAACCCCTCTTCAGGTCACTTCCCCAGGAGGAGAGATGACGGTAGGCTTAGGTGGTCATTCGACCCTCAGCATCGGAAATCATGATTTTCCCGCAGACCTCATAGTAATGGAATTCCAGGGATTAGATGTTACCCTAGGCATGGACTGGTTGACAAAGTTTGAAGGGAACATCGACTGTGTCTGCAAGACGATTTTGCTCACCACCCTGGAGCAGAAGAGGATCAAGTATGTATCCAGACGCACATCAATGAAGAATCTGGTGAATTCCCTCATGGGAGTTGTTCAGGAGGAAGTGCCTGTAGTACAAGATTTTCCGGATGTATTTCCGTAGGAATTACGAGGAATGCTACCGGACAGAGAAATAGAATTTTTGATCGAGTTATTACCTGGCACATCCCCAATATCCAAGAGACCTTATCGGATGCCCCCGATTGATTTGGAAGAGATCAAGAAGCAGATCAAGGAATTATTGGAGAAAGGATATATTTGCCCAAGTTCGTCACCTTGGGGAGCCCCAGTTCTTTTGGTAGAGAAGAAGGATGGAAACCTAAGAATGGTTGTGGATTATTGTTCATCGAATGACATGACCATCAAGAATAGGTACCCTCTGTCAATAATTAATGATTTATTTGATCAGCTAGTCGGAGCCAAAGTATTCTCCAAGATTGATCTTCGATCAGGGTATCACCAGCTAAAGATTCATGAAGAGGATATACCCAAAACAGCTTTCACCACCAGGTATGGTTTATATGAGTATACCGTCATGTCATTCGGATTGACTAATGCCCCTGCGTATTTCATGAGCATGATGAACAAGGTATTTATGGAATATCTGGACAAGTTTGTCGTGGTGTTCATCGATGACATATTGGTTTTCTCCAAGAGTGAGGAAGAGCATAAGGAACATCTGTGTCTAGTTCTGGAGAAACTTCGAGAACATCAATTATATGCCAAGTTTAGCAAATGTGAATTTTGGCTGAAGGATGTCGGATTTCTCGGACATGTTATTTCAGGAGAAGGAATAGCAGTCGACCCCACCAAGGTTGAATCGGTCACCAACTGGCAGTACCCCACCTCAGTCAAGGAGATCCGCAGTTTTCTCGGACTTGCAAGATATTATAGGAGATTTATTGAGAATTTCTCCAAGATTGCTAAGCCCATGACGGAGTTGTTGAAGAAGGATACTAAGTACGTTTGAGCCGAGGATTGTGAAGCCAATTTCCAGGAGCTGAAGAAACATCTGGTTACAGCCCTAGTGCTCATTTTGCCAAACATACACAAGGATTACCAGGTATATTGTGATGCTTCTCGTCAAGGACTCAAAGGAGTGCTCATGCAGGAAGGAAAAGTTGTAGCTTATACCTCCAGACAGCTACGACCTCACGAGATGAATTATGATACACACGATTTGGAGTTAGCAGCCGTAGTACACGCACTCAAGACCTGGAGACATTTCCTTGTCAGAAAGAGTTGTGATGTTTACATAAATCATAAGAGTTTGAAGTATATTTTCACGCAGAAGGAGTTGAACCTCAGGCAGATGAGATGGCTTGAATTGATCAAGTACTATGACATAAGATTGCATTATCACCCAGGAAAGGCAAATGTTGTAGCTGATACATTGAGCCGTAAAAGTTATGTGAACACCCTCATAGCTGGAGGATTACCTCAGGAATTATCCGACGATCTCAGAGATCTCCGATTGGAGATAGTACCAAGAGGATTTGTCACCACCTTGGATATTCAATCCACTTTGACCGAAAGGATCCGAGAAGCCTAGAAGACGTACAAGGAAATTGCAGAGATAAAGGAAAAAGTGAGTAACAGAAAGGCTAAAGGTTTTCGTGAGGATGAACACATACTTTTTGGTTTGAGGATCGTATCTATGTGCCCAATGACCCAGAGGTCAGGAAGTTAATTCTTCAGGAGGCCCATGATTCACCGTACTCAATTCACCCAGGCAACACCAAGATGTATCTGGACTTGAAGGAAAGTTTCTGGTGGACAGGTATGAAGAAGGATATTGCCGGGTATGTAGTAGTATGCGATGTTTGTCATCGAGTAAAAGCGGAACATCAGAAGCCGGCAGGATTACTTCAACCTTTTCCGATACTCGAGTGGAAATGGGAAAAACTTGGAATGGATTTTATCACAGGATTACCCAGGACTCGTTCAGGTTATGATTCTATCTGGGTAGTAGTTGATCGCTTGACCAAGGTAGCTCATTTCATTCCCGTGAAGACCACATATACCAGCGCTAAGTTAGTAAAGATATACATGACCAGGATCATATGTCTGCATGGAGTTCCAAGGAGTCTCGTGTTAGATAGAGGAACACAATTTACCTCAAAGTTTTGGAATCAGTTGCATGAAACTTTTGGTATGAGGTTGGAGTTCAGCACAACTTTTCATTCGCAGACAGATGGACAAACCGAGAGAGACAACCAGATTCTGGAGGACATGTTGAGAGCATATGCACTAGACTATGGGTCTAGCTGGGATGACAACCTGCCATACGTCGAGTTCTCGTACAACAACAGCTATCAGACCAGTTTGAAGATGGCCCCTTTTGAAGCTCTATATGGAAGGAGGTGCAGAACACCATTGCTGTGGGATGGTTTTGGACACCCAAAACTTTCTGGTCCTGATCTTATCAGAGACTGCGAAGAGAAGGTCAAGCTGATTCGAGATAGAATCAAGATAGCCCAGTCGAGACAGAAGAGTTATGCCGATAGTAAACGCAAGGAGATAACGTATGAAGTTGGAGACCGAGCATATCTCCGTGTATCCCCACTTCGAGGAATCAAGAGGTTTGGTGTCAAAGGAAAATTAGCACCCAGGTTCATTGGTCCATAAAAAATCCTCGAACATAGAGGAGAAGGTGCATACAAGCTGGAATTGCCGTAAGGATTATCAGGAGTTCACGATGTCTTCCATGTTTCCCAGCTGAAGAAATTCCATGCTGAGAGGGCCGATATTCCTTTGAGAGACACAGTGCCCCTAGAGGCCATACAGCTTGCCAGTGATCTGACTTATGGGGAGAAACCAATCAGAATTCTTGAGATTGCAAACAGAGTTACCCGGAGCAACATCATCAAGTTCTGCAAGGTTCTGTGGGGCCACCACTCCGAGGAGGAAGCCACCTGGGAGCGAGAAGAAGATCTCCGTCGTGACCACGTGCACCTATTTGCTAGCCAACCTGAACCTCGAGGGCGAGATTCATCTTAAGGTGGGTAGGTTTGTAACATCCCAATTTTTCAATTTGGAATATTTTACAGTTATTAGCTAAGCATCTATGCATGTTGTTTGAAACTGAGTGGCATTTGAAATTTCAGAGGCAGTTGAGTTTTTTTCTTGAATTTGGACTTGATTGGCATTTGAAATTTATTTCAAAAATACCTGACAAATAGTTGAGTAAAAGTATCAGAGGAGTAAACAAGACACTCCAAAGAAAAAATGTCAGAAGAAAATATTGCCAAAAAGTCTGAATTCAAATTTGAATTTATTTGGAGTTTGTCGAAAATGTTTTTGTAGTTTCTGTTTTGCCTCTGGAAAAATGTCCATGTTGTAGGATCAGTTCTTCTTATTTTATTGATATATATATATATATATGTACTATATAAAATATTGTAGATTTCTCTTATTTTTAGTTTTTCCTCTCTACCTTAAAACAAAAAAGGGAAAAGGCCCCCGAACTGGCCAGGCCGACGGCCCAGCCAGTGAGGCCGCAGCCCAGCGTCGAGCCGCTAGCCCAGCGCAGCGCGCCGCATGCCCGACCCGCCTTCGCTTCGGTCGCCCGCTCGCTTCTCTCCCTCTCTTTCTCACTAACAGCAGGACCCGCTCCTGTTCTCTCCCCTCCTCCATGCCTTGCCAAGCCGGAGCACAACCGCAGCATGCCCGTCACCGCAATCTTCCCGGGATCACGCTCCGAAGCCTTCCCCTCGTGCATGTTGATGTCATATAAATACCTACACCCTTCCTCTTCCGAACCCCCCCAAAAACCCTACCCCAACTCCCACCACAGCTCGCGCCCTCGCCGAGCGCATCTAGACTCTGCCGCCACAGTTTATCACCTCCACCATCACCGGTGAGCTTTATCCTACCTCCAAGTTCTACCAGTCGAAACCACTCGTCGATCTGCACCCACCTGACATCTTTGTTCCGCCCAGGAACCTTCGAACCCGTCGCCCCCGAGCTCGACCGCCGCTCGCCGGAGCTGCAACTCACTAGGGAGCAGTCGCCGTTACCCGACCGTCTCCGTCGTTCCCGAGCTCCACCAAGGCCACCCCGACCTCCCTAGCTCCGCCGCATCGGCCCGACGTCTTCGCCATCTTCGTCGACCGCTGGAGACCCCACCCTCCTCGACGCCGACCGCCGCCACCCTCTGTCGCCGTCAACCACCGCCACAGCAAGCCGCCACCTACCCTCGATGTCCGATCTAAAACCTAGGGTCTAGATTAGATCCCGAAGGGGTATGGTTTTATTTTATATAGATCGATTTTAGTTTCGGTTTAGATCGGTTTATTTTCAGTTGCGCTTTAGTTGGACCGGCCGATTGGTTTATTTCTGTTAGCCCGTGGATGCATTGGTTTATTAAACGCATATGCGTTGTTTAGTCTTAGAACGCTCACTGTTTCGGCCCGTTAGCGCGTTAGTTGTTTTTAGTTATTTTAGTTTCTACCCCATGACTCTCACATTAACGCTCACTATTGTTGAGAGATTCATTAGGGAGATGTGAGAGTCAAGATGATGACGACCCCATGACTTCAAGCTCAAGATGGACTTCAAATTCACTACTGGGTGGAGGACGGTTGACGGGCACCCTAGAGCAACCAGCGGATGGCCGGGATGCATGGAGAAGCGCCATGACATCTTGTGGAAAGCTTCACCCAGCCACGAAGAGACAGATGGATACCCCTTGACTGGAAGCTTACCTGTGCAGCCGCAAGCCATTATGGGCTCTGGCTGGGTTCACCTTAGGCCTGACTCTGGATGGACGGTGCCAGCAGATGTAGAAGAACGTTGGGACATGGATGGGCACCGGTAGTGCCCAGAGAAACTCTACGGAAGACCCTGTTTCGTTGGTTCCGTCTTCAAACACCAGGTAGTGCGAGGACATAAAGGAGGGAACAAATCTTGCGGGTAAAGTGCACAAGACTCTCCAGAGTAACAACCTATTCGATTAGTCGTGTCCTTGATTATGGACAAATGAGCTTCTGGAATTGGAGTATTTCAGAAATCTCAACACTGAACATAATTAATTAATTGATGGGTTGTTAATAATTTCGGGTATGAGACACTGGTTGGCGGAACCATCTCATTAACAACCAAAATTTTGTAGTAATTGCAAGCAAGTCCTTTGTTGTAGGAAAAAACTGGCTTTTTCGCAGAAATATAAAACTTAGAGCCGCACAGCCAAATTGCATATAGTGTTAGCATGATTATTTGTTGTTATCTCTATGACTTGCCGGCATATTCAAAATGCTGACTTACACGGCTGCAACGTCTCATGTTGCAGAGGAGTTTTCTGACCAGGAGTGAGGCTACAATCTACGCTCGGTGATTGCCCTATGGAGTCGGGTGGACTCCCTTATCGCCTACACTTCTGCAGCTTTATTTAGTTTATTTCTCATGAGTTGTCCTTTGGCCGAATTTATTATGATGTAATAAAGACTCGATATGAGAATCGTGCAATAAATTCAGGTTTGATTGAACTTTGAATCTTTTCATCAATGTACTGTGTGTGCCAGCATTCTTGGGATGGTACAGCTACATAGAGACTTGACCGATTTCGGGTCGGGTTGTTACAACTTGTCCATCTTCATCTTGGTTATTCCAAAATACCCATTTGGTTCCAATGACATTTTGGTTCTTTTTCTCCTTTTCTACCAATGTCCACACTTGGTTCCTCTCAAAGTTGTGTAACTCTTCATGCATGGCGTTCACCCAATTCGGATCATCAAGAGCTTGTTCAACCTTCATAGGTTCAATACTAGAGATGAATGAATAATGTTCACGAAAATTAGCCAAACGAGTTTTAGAGCGAGTAATTCTCCCATTTTGAATATCATCAGTGATTTGTTCGACAGGATGATCTCTTGAGACTCTTGCTCTAACTCGTGAGAGATTTTCTTTGGGTCAGGGTGGAACATCCTGTTCATCATCTTGTTATTCCTCTTGGCCTTCTTCAATGTTGGTGTTGTTTTTCTCTTGTGGAGGTGGAGAAGGAGGTTGATGATGTTCATCTTGGTGCACTTCCTCGTTTCGTTCATCTTGGTGTGTCCCACTTGTGGTTCACCTTGTCGTGAAGTTGAGGCATCCACTTGAACGGACGAGGTACTCTCCTTCACCTCCGTTGGGAGAATCATACCAATAGACAAGTCTTGGATTTCTTCCAAAGGGTCTTTATCTCCTACATCAATTGGAAATTTCTCTACTAGTGAGTCGTTAGATTCATCAAAATTCACATCTACCGTCTCTTAAACCTTCCAGGTGAAATTGTTGTAGACACGGGAAGTGTGAGAGTTTGAGCCATAACCGAGTAGGAATCCTTCATGAGATTTAGGAGGAAATTTCGAACGATGATGCTTATTAGGAATGTAGCACTTTCAGCCGAATACTCGAAAGTATCCAACTTGGGGTTTCTTACCGGTAAGAAGCCCATATGTCATCTTGCCGAGAAGCTTGTGAAGATACAGATGATTTGTTCCATGACAAGTTGTCTCAACTTCTTCCGCCCAAAAGTGTTTTGGTGTCTTGTATTCATCAAGCATCATTCTCGCCATCTCAATAACTTTCTGGTTCTTCCTCTCAACAACTCCATTTTGTTGAGGTGTGTAAGTAGCCGAGAATGCATGTGAAATCCCTTCTTCGTCAAGAAAGGTATCCACATTGGAGTTCTTGAACTCCGTTCTATTGTGTTGCGAACCTTCTTGATCTTCACTTCAAATTAATTTTGGGCCTTCCTAGCTAAGTTCTTGAAGATCTTTTGGACCTACAGTTTATCATCAAGAAAGAACACCCACGTAAATCATGAAAAGTCATCGACAATGACTAAACCGAACGAGTTACCACCGGGACTTTTGTAGGTGTTGGGACCAAAAAGATCCATATGAAGCAGCTCGAGCGGTCTTCTCGTGGTCATGATGTTTTTCACGGGGTGGCTTCCTCCAACTTGTTTTCCTGCTTGACAAGCACTGCAAAGTCTATCCTTGTCAAATATAACGTCTTTAACTCCAAGGATATGATCACCTATAATAAGCTTATCAAGATTTTGCATGCCCACGTGGCCTAACCTTCTATGCCATAACCAACCTTTAGATGATTTAGCAATTAAGCAAGTTCTAGGTTGAGCCTTTTGATACTTCTCCAACGTATCTACTTTTCCAAACACTTTTGCCCTTTTTTGGACTCTAACTTGCATTATTTGAATGGAACTAACCCGGACTAATGTGGGGACCCCGACTCATAAGTCGTGATCACCGAATGCACGTGTACAATGATCCTAGAGATCAATGCTCACTGAACGCACAGAAGCTGAATAACAAGAGCCTTACATCCATACATACGGTCTTACATAGATTATGACCGTTATGGTCGAGTCTTGAGTATAACTACGCAGCGGAAATCTTCGTCGATAACTTGGACCAATGCCATCTGCCTTAACCCTACAGGCATTCTGACTGGGAAGCTCCCTAGCTGATGTTCGTCACTGAAGTATTCTTCATCATATCATGTTCTTTCATGCCTGGCCCAATAAAATAACCAGTGGCAAGCCAATGAGTACTTTGAATGTACTCACAAGCAACCCAAGGCTGATAACATAATAATTATGCAAGGCTCTACTGCTAATTTGGCTTTTTTGCAGAAAGCAAGTTTTTCTCATGCAAGTATGATCATCATTTATCAAGGACATGAATGTGTCTGCAACAAGTATCAGGAGGTTATAGACATCAACATTGAGAAAGAGTTATGAAAAACTCATGCTCAAGCTCACCGTGACTTTCTCACGAATCAGGTCAACAGATTTACCAAACCGTGTTGTTTTCCGGAAACTTATGGACATAGTCTAAGAAGCACCACCCAATTGTCCTTGACCGTGGACACGGCTATTCGAATAGTTTTACACTCTGCAGAGGTTGCACACTTTGCCCACAAGATCCGGGGAACTTCCGTGTCATCCACGACCCGTGATACCTCAAGTACCCGGGGTAAGCACCCGATCACTATCTTTCCCTAGACGACACTAACATAGAGTCCACTTGATTGGTAGTAACCCCCGTGCCCAACATTTCACATCTTAAAATTGCGGAGCCTCACTCCCATATTCATCACATACCACAAGCACGGGGTACCAACGGTGTGTCCGGTGCCCTGTGAAAACAGTAATGGCCGCCCTACCTGGCACGACCCCGTCCCGAAAGAGCGCAACAATGACTCTCCCGTCACTAGTAATACAGGCTCCAAGCTAGTATCGTCCAAGGTAATCAATACTGCCCTTTCCCGTATAAGGGTAGAGTGGTCGCGCATGTTTGGTTGGGACGGTCGACAAATCTTAAATATAATCCGTCTTTGTAAACAACACTTTTATCAAGCCTCGGTACACTACTTCTCCAACAAGTAGTGGCCTAGTTTATCATCATCTCCCAGAGGCATCAGTGGCACCCACTGGGCTGTTTGCAAGTATGTTTAACCACACTTGTTTCTTTCCATGCATAACTCTGACCCACTTGGCGTAGCCATTTACTATAGCATATTTCTACAATCCATCAACACAACTCTAAACAAGGATAGAGTCATGAACAATGCAAGTATCAACGGGCATGCAAGAGAGGCAAGTCCAGCAAGGTTGCCATTCAAGAACCATCATGCACTTGATGAAACAGTGAAAATGTTATTATGATATAAAAGGGTTCAACATGGTCAAAGGGCTGCTTGCCTGGTTCATCAGAGTCTTCAAGTGTTCTAGTTCATCTCCAAGTATTTCGTCTACTTCGTCAACTAATGTTGGAAACTATCATAGTAAGCAACACAACAAGGCATAAAATAGAAGTGCTCTAAAAATATTAATTGGACTTTTCTAGGATAGCTATGGTCAAATGAGGAATGACCAAAGTGGTTTCATTGGGATTGGGTCAGTGGATATTTCTGAACATTTCAATATGATGGAATCAATGGATTTGCAAGAAGTGTGCAGAAATATATTTTTGAAAAATGAGCAGAGACGCCCATTTAACAAAGGATTATTTTAGAAGCATCTAGGATTTGGTTTCATTGGATTTGGAGTCAAAATGAATATTCTAGGGATTTGCAAAGTTGACAAACATGAAGAAATGGCTCATTATTTTGTAGGTCACAGAAAGTATTAATAAAAATCTTCATAACCTAAGTTATGAACTAAGATATATCTGCAAATTTGAATGATGGCATTTAGATCAAATTTGAGCTCTATGTGATTTTCTAAAGTTCATCACAGAAATGAAAAATGGGGTTTTAATAAATATTTCTGAAGAAAAAGTTTCTGGCAAAATGTGCAAATAGCACCATGTGATAGATTAGGATTTATGGATCACCTAGAAATTTGAATAATCAAATTTGGAGTTAATTTGAATTATTTATGTGCTTTTGAATTGTACTAGGAAAAAGAAAAAGGAAAAAGGGGCTTTACCCTTATCATGCGCGCAGGGCGAGAGATAGGCAGCGGGCCGGCCCAGCTGCACGGCCGCGCGCAGGCTGTCGACACAGGAGGCGTATTCTCAGGAATACGCCTTCCTTCGGCGAAGGCGGCAGCTGGCGGAGCCCGTCTCCACTTAAACGGGGCGGGGCCCACCTGTTAGTTGCTCAGCCACGCTGGCTGGCCGACAGGCGGGGCCCGCTAGCAGTTCGTCCTCCACCTGCCGCGCGGGTGCGACAGGAGACAAAGGAGGCACTCGATGCCGATCGCCGGTGTTACAGGGAGTCTCTAGCGATGTTCTGTCCACCGGCATGCTCAGGGGACCCGGCCGCGTCAACCGTGGGTGGCACGGTTGCCTAGGGGCACCGGGTGGAGCAGGGTGCTGGCTGTGGTGGACGGGACCGGCGGTGAGATCTAGGCACGGCGAGGCAGGCACGGGGAGAAAGGACTGATGTGCGGGGAGAGTTGGCGGTGGTGCTGGTGCTGCTCTGGAACAAAGAGGTCGGGAGGAGGGGCACTCAGTGCCGCGAATTTAGGGGGAGGCCGGCGGCATTGCTCTGGTCATGGAGATGCATGGAGGGCATGAGGAGGGGAGTGGGTTGGTCCAGGGGGTGCATGGGAGGGAGAGAGATCCAAAGGAGTAGAGAGGGGCTCGGGGGCGGCCTTAAGTACCCGACCCATGGCTCACCGTGGACGAGGTGCACGGGTGGCTGTGGCAACGGCTCGAGCGGCAAGGGGAGAGAGCGAGGGGTTTTTTGCGGTGCTCGTGGGGGTGGAGTAGGGCGCCAGGAAGAGAGAGAGGGAGCGGGGCGAGCTCCGTGTGGAGCCACGAGCTTGCATGCGCATTGGCGGGCTCGGGCGGCTCTGGGCACACGCATCATGGGCAGGACAGAGAGGGAAAGGAGGGGGCCAATGTGGTGGCGTGTTGCGGACGTCGAGGCACCTCGACTGGCGCAAGGAGGAGGCTCGAGGTGGTCGAGGGACGTGGCGTCAATGGTCGAACGCCCTTCCAGGCGCTCCAGAGCGCATTTCTGGCCGGCATCCGCGGCTTTTCCACGCGCACATGTGCGTCCAATTGTGTCTAGGGGCTGCAGGGGGGAGTAAACTATGTGGAAATGGCATCGGATTCCCAGGGGATCCACTAGAGGAGGGGGGGTGGTAGAGAGAGAGTGGGAATGATGATGTCCAGAGAATAAAAATGGGTCTCTTCCCCCCTTAATCATCTCTCGTTGGGTAGCAAGGTATGCAGGAGGTAGAGGAGGAGCAGGTGAGGCCGTGGGAAAAGCTTCAACTCATGGAGATTAGTGGAAGGGGTTGAAACTTGCATTTTTCTATTTCTACCAGAAGGTGTTTGATGTAGGTTTGGGCAAGAAATTTAATTTCACTTGACATGAAACTTAACAAGATTAAATGGCACATAGAAGTAAGGTGTTCCACCAAATTTGAGCTCATTTGGGCAAAGTAGCCAATGTAACTTTGGTAAACCCTAGAAATCAGCAGAAATGGATTTACCAAGATTTAGTCATGCAAATCTATTCTCCTTGATGCACCACTTGGTGTAGTGTCATCATTTGAGGACTTGAACATGTCCACAAAAATTCAGATCACAAGGACACACTTGGCAATGTAGAGTTGTTCAACTTTTTTTCTGGACAGAAAGGGTTTTTGAAAACTTTGATCATTATATTCTTCTCTCCAACTTGTGCCATTTGGTCTAGATGCATTCTTACACCATTTGAGCATGTGCACCAAGTTTGAGAGAATTTTGACATGTTTGGCAGTGCAAAGTTGTTCAAACTTGGAAAAGGACATATATGGTTTTCAGAGGGTTTGGTGGGGCTATATTGTTCTCGATGACATGAGACTTTGTAGGATCCTCAAGTAGGTCATTATTGACATGCTAGATTTTTCCTGTATTTAATGGAGAATATTGCCTTTGTAAACATTTCAAAAGCTTGAAATGTCCAGGAATAGTTTTTGAGGGGTTTGACCAATAGTTTGAACATGACCATGTCTTGAAACTCTTGTATATGGACAATATATGTCCACTGAGATTCCCTCAATTTCCTCAAATATTTTTGAAACATTTAAATAATTTTAACCTATTAAAGACTATTTCTAGCCTTAAGAAAAATCCTTTAAATAAAATAAGAAAATAACATTTAAAATTATATTTTTGTGGTTTCTGGGTGTCCTATATCTAATAGGAGTCAAATATGATTTTTGAAAGATTTTTCACACCCTTAAAAAAGTACTTGTAGTTCAAGTCTCAATTCAGGGGTTTTGGGAAAACCTAATTTAGAAAATACCTTTTGGCCAAAATATTTTTGCAAGAAATTACTTTTATGTCCTACACACATGGCATGATCATTGGGCACGGTTTTGGATCAAGGAGAAGGAGTATAAGAGTTGGAGGATTTATTTGATTTTTAGAGCACTTGCAACCAACACACAAACATCAAATCAAGCAAATTCCAAAGCAGTCAAATGTTTTTGTCAAACCACATTTTATCATGTTTATTAGATTAAGTGTTGTGGCATGAAAATCAGGGTGTGACAGACCTAGCCCCCTTACAAGAATCTCATCCCCGAGACTCCCAAATTAGGCGCGGAAAGGAATACGGAAACTTGGATCCAGGGTAGTATTCACGTTCTCATACTGCTTCTGCTTCCGAGTGGTGCTCCATTGACCCTTGAAGTACTTGATGATGTGGCTTTCTGTATGACGTTCTGCTTGATGCGGGTTGCTAAGGGGTCTCTTGCGTAAGTCAGGTTGGGCCAGGGGGCGATGGCTCGGTGACCGATGTCCTGGTCGAGGTCGGACTAGTTAGGAAGTTGGAAACACTCCCGAGGTTGTGTTGTGTGGGAAAACATTGTGCATAGTGGGTAACTCAGGTGGCAACTCCATATGGCAACCGCCTTCTCTTCATCTTGTAGTGACCTAAAAAGGGGGGTCGATAAATCTTGGTGTGAGCTTCCCTTTGACATGGAAATGCTTGGTTCCATTGAGAGAAGTGGCTTGCAGATACACCTGGTCTTCGACGCAGAGGTTTACTTCTTGATGATGGTGGTTGGTGTAGTTCTTCCTCCTGGACATGGCGATCTTCAGATGTTCCTTGACCAGCTCAACAATTCTTCTTCCGTCTTCGGGTAGACAAGTATGTTACCAAAATAAAGATGACAACCAACTTGTCCAAGTACTCCATGAAGACTTTGTTTATGAGGTGCATAAAGTAGGATGGGGGTATTGGTGGTGGTCACAGTTGAGTATTGGCTAAGGTCTTCTCGGTCTAGAACCCAAGCTTGAGGTCATGATCTGATCATGTTGTGGTTTGGTAAGGCTTAAGGGTTTCAAGGATTCTAGGATGCGAGTGAACATTTATCATCTTATCCTTGAGCACAATTCCTGAGATGCGAATTGTTCTGTCTAGTCCTCCAAACAGATCACCTTATACCACCGAAAGTACCAACTCGTGTAGGTCAGCTCCAATCATTACTCATGCTATTATTATCCTCAGGACTCCTGAGAGGAGGTTTAACAGAATTATACATGTCTACGGTCCCCAACATCATATGCATGGCTACCCCTAAGAATCCATGGGTAGGGCATACGAGATGCTAAGCTTGAGTTGAACATGACAATTCGAGTGCTCATCCTATTCTCCCAAGGTTTGATATAAAGCATCTCTATCCTAAGGAAACACATCGTAAGCAACTCCAAAACCTTGTTTCCTTCCTATGAATCAACCCGCAACAACCCATTAACTTCCATTAATCACTACATAATCCATTAATTCTACAAATCCAATGTCTATGGTGTTCCACATGATCTCCTTAAGTCCCTATAATCCCCAAATACTTGAAAGGGCTACCTTACTGTAGTTAGTCCACCAATTTCCATTATCACGATCAAGTAAACTCCAACGTCAAGCTTATATAGATCCCTAAATAAACACCGACAATTAATCCATTCTCCTAGTTTATTGTCCTCCAAGAAACATGGTATCATGATTGATATCATCAGTCTAAATCCAATTTACTCCGAACCATGTAGACTCACTTCAGCATCTATACTCCACTAGGATCACCTATTTAAATCTAGATATCGTGTTCAACGAGAATTCCTACATGTTTCCCTCAAGTTATTATCGTAATGTTAGCTATGTCCTATCAATGTCCCTTGGCTAAGTCTAATCCTTATGCTTCCAAGAATTTCAGCTTGCGACCACAATTGTCCTACTAAATCCAATTTACTCAGGGGTAATGAAAGCTATGGTAATCTATAATCATGATCCCTCCAAGTTCATCTACCAACATGAAAGCCTTATAATCCACCAAAGAGTCTCAGATAGTTCCTCAAAGTCATTGATATAAACTCATCAAATCATTTGTACTCTATTCCTATATCCTCAAACTGGTCTTCCCTATGGCATCATCAGTTCTGGTGCTATATTAGGATGATAATGTGCTTGTTCACTATGTCCACTAGTTCCATAATGAACCCGGTGGAAAGCAAGGGTTATTGAGGCTTCACTAGTTCCCTTGCAATTTGTAGGTTAAGCACATGGTTAAGAATTCGAGCTAGGGTATCTCATGAAGTCTCGAAGGGTCTAGGGATGGGTTTCTAGTCTGGAGGGTTAAATATAACTCTACAGGGTTGCACCTGGTCGAGGAGGCAGTAGCAAAAAGTCTTCATTGCTAGTTGGTTGCCGACGTAGAATCCTTGGTGTATCTTGTCTTGACGGTCTTAAGTTGAGGAGAGAGATGAGAGGGAAAATAGCATAGAGGAGGGGAATGCCAAAAGCGGGATCTATAGTGCGAGTGCAAACAAACAGGTGCAAAATGGGCCAAACCAAGGAAACAAGGTAAGGAAGGTGATATAGTCACGTACTTGTTGCCTAGGGTAAAAGTGCGACCTATATCAAAACACAAACAAATAAAAACAAGCAACACACAATCATGGTTCTATTCGAACCATCATATGGACTCGACTACACATAGGGGGTACACGACTCATCCTACCCTAGGGGTTATTGGATTTAGTAGTCGTGCTTCGCTCTGTGCCTCGTGCAGTCTTTTGGGTTTTCCTCAGGTGTTGCCACGTCTCTTGTAGTTGTTCGATGAAACAATCCGGGTTGAGCCTGAAGATTCTTCAACAACTTCTCACATGTTGAAGTGATGGGGTGAAGGTGGCTCCTCGTAGCAGGCATTGACTCGGTCTTCTGTTGTCTTCTTAATCATGATGATCCCTTTTTGTCTTCTAAGGCGTCGATGGTACAAAGTAGGTAATCCTTTATGCAATGACATTAACAAGGCATAGTAGAGGTCCCATATGTCAGTTACGTTGATGAAAACATCGACACCAAGAGCGGGGGATGAGGAGAACCGTTTTCCTGCTCACTATAGTGAGGTGGACCAAATAGCGAGGTTCTCATCCACCGGTGGTTGCCGATACAACAATGGTAAGGACATGGTTGCTCTATTAGTGATGTATATCGCGATCTTGCATATCTTACACCCTGATCATCATAGGACAAGGTTGCATTATCCTGGGGCAAATTCAAAGGTATCACCATCCTCTGGGTCTTCATGTCCTCATTCCTCGAAGACGTATCTTCTGTTGGCATCGTCTTGCTGCGGTGTCGCCAATATTGTGTTCAGAAGAGGTGGGTGAGTGTTTGGCAAGGTGTACTCCTTCGAGGATTACAAGGAATCCCATGGTCATGGGCTTGAGGTTGCTAGTGATCGTTTGCAATAGTTTTGAAGGGGAAGAGATCGATAGGGAAAATATACCTTAGTTTTTTCGAAAAACTCAAAGGGGAAGAGGAGTATAGATAGTTTTGAAAACTAGTAATAGTTTGGAAATAGTTTTACCCTAACTAACGACCATGCTAACTAAGCCTTCCTATAGTCAGGATGGCTCTGATACCGGCTCTGTGGGGACCCCGACTCATAAGTCGTGATCACCGAATGCACGCGTACAATGATCCCAGAGATCAATGCTCACTGAACACACAGAAGCTGAATAACAAGAGTCTTACATCCATACATACCATCTTACATAAATTACGACCGTTATGGTCGAGTCTTGAGTATAACTTCGCAGTGGAAATCTTCGTCGACAACTTGGACCCATGCCATCTGCCTTAACCCTACAGGCATTCTGACTGGGAAGCGCCCTAGCTCGCATGTTCGTCACCGAAGTATTCTTCATCATATCCTGTTCTTTCATGGCTGGCCAATAAAATAACCAGTGGCAAGCCAATGAGTACTTTGAATGTATTCGCAAGCAACCCAAGGGTGATAACATAATAATTATGCAAGGCTCTACTGCTAATTTGGCATTTTTGCGGAAAGCTAGTTTTTCTCATGCAAGTATGATCATCATTTATCAAGGACATGAATGTGTTTGCAACAAGTATCAGGAGGTTACAGACATCAAACATAGAGAAAGAGTTATGAACAACTCATGCTCAAGCTCACCATGACTTTCTCACGAATCATGTCAACAGATTTACCAAACCTTGTTGTTTTCTAGAAACTTATGGACATAGTCTAAGCAGCATCACCCAACTGTCCTTGACCGTGGACATGGCTGTTCGAATAGTTTTACACTATGTAGAGGTTGCACACTTTACCCACAAGATCCGGGGAACTTCCGTGTCATCCATGACCCGTGGTACCTCAAGTTCCCGGGGTAAGCACCCGATCACTATCTTTCCCTAGACGACACTAACATAGAGTCCACTTGATTGGTAGTAACCCCCGTGCCCAACATTTCACATCTTAAAATTGTGGAGCCTCGCTCCCATATTCATCACATACCACAAGCACGGGGTACCAACGGTGTGTCTGGTGCCCTGTGAAAACAGTCATGGCCGCCCTACCTGGCACGACCCTGTCCCGAGAGAGTGCAACAACAACTCTCCCGTCACTAGTAATGCGGGCTCCAAGCTAGTATCAGCCTAGGTAATCAATAATGCCCTTTCCATATAAGGGTAGAGTGGTCGCGCATGTTTGGTTGGGACAGTCGACAAATCTTAAATCTAATCCATCTCTGTAAACAACACTTTTATCAAGCCTCAGAACACTACTTCTCCAACAAGTAGTGACCTAGTTCATCATCATCTCCTAGGGGCATCAGTGGCACCCACTGGGGCTGTTTGCAAGTATGTCCAACCACACTTGTTTCTTTCCATGCATAAGTCTGACCCACTTTGCATAGGCATTTACTATAGCATATTTCTACAATCCATCAACACAACTCTAAACAAGGATAGAGTCATGAACAATGCAAGTATCAACGGGCATGCAACCGAGGCAAGCCCAACAAGGTTGCCATTCAAGAACCATCATGCACTTGATGAAACAGTGAAAATGTTCTCATGATATAAAAGGGTTCAACATGGTCAAAGGGCTGCTTGCCTGGTTCATCAGAGTCTTCAATTCTTCTAGTTCATCTCCGAGTATTTCGTCTACTTCGTCGACTAATGTCGGAAACAATCATAGTAGGCAACACAACAAGGCAGAAAATAAAAGTGCTCTAAAAATATTAATTGGACTTTTCTAGGATACATTTGGTCATATGAGGAACGACCAAAGTGGTTTCATTGGGATTGGGTAAGTGGATATTTCTGAACATTTCAATATGATGGAATCAATGGATTTATGTATTTGCAAGAAGTGTACAGAAATATATTTTGAAAAAATGAGCAGAGGCACCTATTTAACAAAGGATTATTTTAGAAGCATCTAGGATTTGGTTTCACTGGATTTGGAGTCAAAATGAATATTCTATGGATTTGCAAAGTTTTCAAACATGAAGAAATGGCTCATTATTTTGTAGGGCACAAAAAGTATTAATAAAAATGTTCATAACCTAAGTTAAGAACTTAGATATATCTGCAAATTTGAATCATGGCATTTAGTTCAAATTTGAGCTCTCTGTGATTTTCTAAAGTTCATCACAGAAATGAAAAATGGGGTTTTAATAAATATTTCTAAAGAAAAAGTTTCTGGAAAAATGTGCAAATAGCACCATGTGATAGATTAGGATTTATGGATCCCGTAGAAATTTGAATCATCAAATTTGGAGTTAATTTGATTGATTTATGTGCTTTTGAATTCTACTGGGAAAAAGAAAAAGGAAAAAGGGGGATTTACCCTTATCATGCGTGCAAGGCGAGAGATAGGCGGCGGGCCGGCCCAGCTGCACGGCCGCGCGCAGGCTGTCGACGCAGGAGGCATATTCTCAGGAATACGCCTTCCTTCAGTGAAGGCGGCTGCTGGCGGAGCCCGTCTCCACTTAAACGGGGCGGGGCCCTCCCGTCAGTGGCTTAGCCACGCTGGTTGGCGGACAGGCGGGGCCTGGTGGCAGGTTCGTCCTCCACCTCCCGCGCGGGTGCAGCAGGAGACAGAGGAGGCGCTCGACGCCGGTCGCCGGTGCTACAGGGCGTCTCCAGCGATGTTTCGCCCACCGGCGTGCTCAGCGGACCCATCCGCGTCCAACCATGGGTGGCACGGTCGCCCAGGGGCACCGGGTGGAGCAGGGTGCTGGCCGCGGCGGACAGGACCGGCGGTGAGATCTGGGCACGATGAGGCAGGCACAGGGAGGAAGGACTGATGTGCGGGGAGAGTTGGCGGTGGTGCTGGTGCTGCTCTGGAACAAAGAGGTCGGGAGGAGGGGCTCTCAGTGCCGTGAATTTATGCAGAGGCTGACGGCATTGCTCGGGCCATGGAGATGCAAGGAGGGCATGAGGAGGGGAGTGGGTTGGTCCAGGGGGTGCACGGGAGGGAGAGAGAGCCAAAGGATTAGAGAGGGGGCTCTGGGGCAGCCTTAAGTAGTCGACCCGTGGCTCACCATGGACACGGCGCACTGGTGGCCGTGGCAACGGCTCGGGCGGCAAGGAGAGAGAGCGAGGGGTTGTTTGCGGTGCTCGTGGGGGTGGAGTAGGGCGCCAGGAAGAGAGAGATGGAGCGGGGCGAGCTCCGGATGGAGCCACGAGCTCGCATGCGCATTGGCGGGCTCGAGTGGCTCTGGGCACGCGCGGCACAAGCAGGACAGAGAGGGAAAGGAGGGGGCCAACGTGGTGGCGTGTTGCGGATGACGCGGCACCTCGGCTGGCGCAAGGGGGAGGCTCGAGGTGGTCGAGGGACGCGGTGTGAATGATCAAATGCCCTGCCAGGTGCTCCAGAGCGCGTTTCTGGCCGGCATCCGTGGCTTTTCCACGCGCACCCGCGCGTCCACTTGTGTCTAGGGGCTGCAGGGGGGAGTAAACAATGTGGAAATGGCATCGGATGCCCAGGGGATTCATGAGAGGAGAGAGGGGGTTGAGAGAGAGTGGGAATGATGATGTCCAGAGAAGAAAAATGGGTCTCTGCCACCCTTAATCATTTCTCCTTGGGAAGCAAGGCATGCAGGAGGTACAGGAGGAGCAGGTGAGGTCGTGGGAAAAGCTTCAGCTCATGGAGATTAGTGGAAGGGGTTGAAACTTGCATTTTTAAATTCTTCCAGAATGTGTTTGATGTAGGTTTGGGCAAGAAATTTAATTTCACTTGACATGAAACTTAACAGGATTAAATGGCACATAGAAGTAAGGTGTTCCACCAAATTTGAGCTCATTTGGGCAAAGTAGCCAATGTAACTTTGGTAAACCCTAGAAATCAGCAGAACTGGCTTTACCAAGATTTAGTCATGCAAATCTATTATCCTTGATGCACAACTTTGTGTAGTGTCATCATTTTAGGATTTGAAGATGTCCACAAAAATTCAGATCACAAGGACACACTTGGCAATGTAGAGTTGTTCAACTTTTTTTCTGGACAGAAAGGGTATCCTTCTCTCCAACTTTGATCATGATATCCTTCTCTCCAACTTGTGCCATTTGGTCTAGATGTATTCTTACACCATTTGAGCATGTGCACAAAGTTTGAGATAATTTTGACATGTTTGCAAGTGCAAAGTTGTTCAAACTTGGAAAAGGACATAAATGGTATTGAGAGGGTTTGGTGGGGCTATATTGTTCTTCATGACATGAGACTTTGTAGGATACTCAAGTAGGTCATTATTGACATGCTAGAATTTTCCTGTATTTAATGGAGAATATTTCCTTTGTAAGCATTTCAAAAGCTTGAAATGTCCAGGAATAGTTTTTGAGGGATTTGACCTATAATCTGAACATGCCCATGTCTTGAAACTCTTGTATATGGACAATATATGTCGACTGATATTCCCTAAATTTCCTCAAATATTTTTGAAACATTGAAATAATTTTAACCTATTAAATACCATTTCTAGCCTTAAGAAAAATCCTTTAAATAAAATAAGAAAATAACCCTTTAAAATTATCTTTTTGTGGTTTATGGGTGTCCTATATCTAATAGGAGTCAAATATGATTTTCGAAAGATTTTGCACACCCTTAATTAAGTACTTGTAGTTCAAGTCACAATTCAGGGGTTTTTGGAAAACCTAATTTAGAAAATACCTTTTGGCCAAAATATTTTTGCAAGAAATTATTTTTATGTCCTACACACATGGCATGATCATTGGGCAGGGTTTTGGATCAAGGAGAAGGAGTATAAGAGTTGGAGGATTTATTTGATTTTTAGAGCACTTGCAACCAACACACAAACATCAAATCAAGCCATTTCCAAAGCACTCAAAAGTTTTTGTCAAACCACATTTTATCATGTTTATTAGATTAAGTGTTGTGGCATGAAAATCAGAGAGAAGGATTCATCATGTTTTACAATATGGAGCCGCCACCAAGCCCTAATCTCTCTCGGGAGGGCTGACCTAAAGTCCGTTCGGGGCTCCGGAGAGGGGAATCCGTCACCATCGCCATCATCAACCTTCCTCCACCAATTTAATGATGCTCACCGCCGTGCATGAGTAATTCCATCGTAGTCTTGCTGGACGGTGATGGGTTGGATGAGATTTATCATGTAATCGAGTTTGTTTTGTTAGGGTTTGATCCCTAGTATTCATTATGTTCTGATATTGATCTTGCTATGACCTTGTTATGCTTAATGCTTGTCACTAGGGCCCGAGTACCATGATTTCAGATCTGAACCTATTATGTTTTCATGAATATATGTGAGTTCTTGATCCTATCTTGCAAGTCTATAGTCACCTATTATGTGTTATGATCCGTTAACCCCGAAGTGACAATAATCGGGATACTTACTGGTGATGAACGTAGTTTGAGGAGTTCATGTATTCACTAAGTGTTAATGCTTTGGTCCGGTACTCTATTAAAATGAGGCCTTAATATCCCTTAGTTTCCAATAGGACCCCGGTGCCACAGGAGGGTAGGACAAAAGATGTCATGCAAGTTCTTTTCCATAAGCACGTATGACTATATTCATAATACATGCCTACATTACATTAATGAAATGGAGCTAGTTCTGTGTCACCCTATGTTATAACTGTTGCATGAGGAATTGCATCTGACATAATTATCCATCACTGATCCATTGCCTACGAGCTTTTCACATATTGATCTTTGCTTAGCTACTTTACCAATGCCACTGTTACAATTACTACAAAACCAATACTATTACCTTTGCCACCATTACCGTTACTTCCATGTTACTTTGCTAATAAATACTTTGCTGCAGATATTAAGTTTTCCAGGTGTGGTAGAATTGACAACTCAACTGGTAATACTTGAGAATATTCTTTGGCTCCCCTTGTGTCGAATCAATAAATTTGGGTTGAATACTCTACCCTCGAAAACTATTGCGATCCCCTATACTTGTGGATTATCAAGACTATTTTCTAGCGCCATTGTCGGGGACCATAGCTCTAATTCACTTGGTTTTTATATCTGTTGATCACTATGAAGAACTTGAAAGATAAAAGAACCAAGATTTTTCCCTCAACTACGAGGGGAGGTAAGGAACTGCCATCTAGCTCTGCACTTAATTCACCTTCTGTTTGGAGTAAACTTGCGACACCTACTCCTGCTATTCATTCTGATACGTCGCATGTTATTGATGATGCCACTTCTGCCTTGCATGATATTTATGATGAAACTACTTCTACGCTTGATAATATTGTGCCACTAGGTGAATTTCTTGATGACAACTTGCTAGGGTTAGAGAGAATGAAATTATTGAAACTGATAATATTGATGAAAGTGATGATGAAGATTCTCGCCCTAGATAAGAATTATCTGTTGTGCCTGAGGGTTATGTTATGGATGAAGAAACTGCTAGAGACTTTCTAGCTTGCAATGATAGATATGATCTTAAGAAACTGTTAGATAAGTTGAAAGAAATATCCTTGAATGCTAGAATGAAACATGACCCTGCTTTTGCTACTTCACCTATCTGTATCTCTGATAAGGATTATGATTTCTTTGTCGATCCTGAGTTTATTACTTTGGTTGAGTCTGATCCTTTTTATGGCTATGAATCTGAAACTGTTGTGGCACATCTTACAAAATTAAATGATATAGCCACCCTGTTCACTAATGATGAGAAAAATCACTATTACATTATCCTTAAGTTGTTCCCGTTCTCATTAAAGGGTGATGCTAAAACGGGGTTTAATTCTCTTGATCCTGGTTGTGTGCATAGTCCCCAGGATATGATTTATTACTTCTCTGCTAAACATTTCCCCGCTCATAAGAAACAAGCTGCTTTAAGGGAAATATATATTTTTGTGCAAATTGAAGAAGAGAGTCTCCCACAAGCTTGGGGGAGGCTTCTCCAATTACTTAATGCTTTGCCTGGTCATCCTCTCAACAAAAATGAAATACTTGATATATTTTATAATGGATAACTGATGCTTCCAGAGACCACCTGGGTAGTTGTGCTGGTTATGTTTTTAGGGAAAGAACTGTTGATCAAGCTGAATTGCTATTGAATAATATGTTGAGTAATGAAAATGATTGGACACTTCCTGAACCAACTCCTAAGACAACTCCGAAGAAAAGGGGTATTCTATTTCTCAGTCCTGAAGATATGCAAGAGGCAAAGAAATCTATGATAGAAAAAGGTATTAAAGTTGAAGATGTTAAGAATTTACCACCTATTGAAGAAATACATGGTCTTGATAACCCGACGCAGGTAGTAAAGGTAAATTCTCTCTATAGATTTGATGAAGGTGATATTCCTCGTTATAAGTTTGCTAGCCAATGCTTAGATGAGTTTGATAATTTTATTGTTAAACAAGAAAACTTCAATGCTTATGTTGGTAGAAAATTGAAATGTAATGCTTATATGATTGAACACTTGAGTGATTATATGTCTAGAGTTAAAGGTGAACTTAAACTTATTAGTAAACACACTTCTATGGTTACCACTCAAGTAGAACAAGTGCTTAAAGCTCAAAATGATTTGCTCATTGAATTAAATAATAAGAAAAATGATAATGTTGTTAGAGTTATGACTAGAGGGGGTAAAATGACTCAGGAACCTTTGTATCCTGAGGGCCACCCTAAGAGAATTGAGCAAGATTCTCAGAGAACTAATGTTGATGCACCTAGTCCTTCTAAAAAGAAGAAAAAGAAAAATGATAGAACTTTGCATGCTTCTAGTGAACCTGCCGTTGACACACCTGAGAATCCCAATGATATTTCTATTTCTGATGCTGAGACACAATCTGGTTATGAACATGAACCTAGTGATAATGTTAATGATGATGTTCATGTTGATGCTCAACCTAGCAATGACAATGATGTAGAGATTAAATCTGCTGTTGATCTTGATAACCCACAATCAAAGAATCAATGTTATGATAAGAGAGACTTTGTTGCTAGGAAGCACGGTAAAGAAAGAGAACCATTGGTTTAGAAACCCATGCACTTTCCTCCTAAACCATCCAAGAAAAAGGATGATGTGGATTTTGAGCATTTTGCTGAAATGATTAGACCTATCTTTTTGCGTATGTGTTTGACTGATATGCTTAAAATGAATCCTTATGCTAAGTATATGAAATATATTGTTACTAATAAAAGAAAGATACCGGAAGCTGAAATTTCCACCATGCTTGCTAATTATACTTTTAGAGGTGGAATACCTAAGAAACTAGGAGATCCAGGAGTACCAACTATACCATGCTCGATTAAAAGAAACTATGTTAAAACTGCTCTATGTGATCTTGGAGCCAGTGTTAGTGTTATGCCTCTTTCTTTATATCTTAGACTTGAATTGAATAAATTGACACCTACTCAAATATCTTTGCAAATGACCGATAAATCAACTACTATACCTATCGGTATTTGTGAGGATGTGCCTGTTGTGGTTGCAAACGTTACTATTTTAACGGACTTTGTTATTCTTGACATTCCCGAGGACGATAGTATGTTGATTATCCTTGGTGGACCCTTTTTGAATACTGCTGGGGCTGTTATTGATTGCAACAAAGGCAATGTCACTTTTCATGTTATGGTAATGAGCATATGGTACACTTTCCGAGGAAACAACCTCAAGTTTATAGTATCAATTCTATTGGAAAAACTTCAATGATTACTATTGGAGGTTTTGAATTTCCTCTACCTACTGCCAAGAAGAAATATGATATTCTTATTGTTGGGTACGCGCATATCCCCGTTGTGGTAACCTAGTGTTCTTCGAAATTTCTCTGGTCTCATGAGAATCGTAATGAGTTTGTTAACAAGACTTGATCAACCTTGTTAGTGGATTCCTTTTGATGAGCATGAGATGGATGAAGTTAGAAAGCACAACTCTCTGTACCCTCTTTTTACTTTCTATCATTTAGTTTAAATAAAGCAAAAATAGTATTTTCTGTCTCTTTTCTGAATTATCCTTGCAATAAAAAAGACCCCAAAAATAAAAGTTCTCTAAATGCCCCGAAAATGAAATATGATTTTTTTGTAGAATATTTAAGAATATTTGGCACTGAGAACACACCAGAGGGGGCAACCACCTGACCACAAGGGTGCAGGGCGTGCCCCCTGCCTCATGGGCCCCTCGTGGCCCCCTCCACTTATTCTTTCACCCACACACTTCATCTTCCTCCAGAAAAAATCACCCACCAGCTCAAACCCGAGTTCTAGCTCATCTTGCTGCCATTTTCGATCTCCTTGCTCAAAGCTCCATTCACTAAACTGCTTTGGGGGATTGTTCTTCGGTATGTGACTCCTCTAATGGTCCAATTAGTTTTTGTTCTAGTGCTTTATTTATTGCAAATTTTTGCTGCTTAGGTGACCCTGTTCTTGATCTTGCATGTCAAATTTATATGGTCCCAAATAGTTATAATGCATGATATGGCCTCTAGGCACTTGTGGGAGTAGTTGCTATCAATTTTGTTGATTTTGGTTCACTTTTATTTTTGAGTTACTAAAAATTTCAGAAATTTTTCAGAGGAAATGATGAAGAGATTGTTGAGGGGCTCTTCGAGCCGAAGCTCGAAGGATAAGCAAAGTGAAGAAAATAAGAAGCCCAAATATAATCTCCCTTGCACTGCGGAAGTTCGGTCATGCGAATGGCCTTGTGATGAGTTCTTGAGAGAAGCTGGGATTTATGAAGACTTTTGTTATTTGGCTGAGAATGCAGGCCTCACCGACTTCCTCCACGACCAGCGCGAACAGTATCTCCTACTCACTTATATTTTAGTGCAAAATTTTCATTTCCATGCTAGATATCGCCACCTTCGGTGGATTTTTATTTGTACTATGAGTTTAAGGAGATGTCACTTCATGATTTTTTGTGTGGTTTGCAAGTTACCCTTTGAGGGAAGCATAGAGGAACCACATCGTAATGATGTGGAGGGGTTTATTGATATGATTGATGTAGGGTAAACGAGGAAAGTTTCAGATGCAAGAATTACTAGCATACATTTTCCTGTTCTATGTTACTTTGCAATATTTGCTAGTAGATGCTTGATTGGTCGTGGGAACAGTGGAAACCTTAGTGCCCCTGGTATTGTTATTTTGCGCCATGCCTTGTTTCGTAATGCTACTTTCAGTTTAGGCGCTATTGTTGCTAAATGGTTAAATCTGAACCATACGAATGGTCCCATCTTTGGAGGCATCTTTGATTCGCGCCTTGCTGCAAACTTTAACATACCTATTAGGCATTATGAGAAAGAGGAAAAGTTGTTTCCTCCTATTTTTCTAGATTATAAGAGTATGGTAGCACATGATTTTATTGTTAATAATAAGAAGAAGATGCTTAACTATAGACTGATATTCAATAAAAAATACTTTGAGACTATTACCTTGCCTACTCCCTCCTTGTTCAACATATTTTCAGGCAAGTACGTTGTTTTGCCGAAGGCCGTTCATGCATACTGGAGCGTGACATCAGCTCCAGAGCCTAAGCCGGAGCCACCACTTGATCCTCACCGCCAGTCTGTTTATCAGTGGGATCCAGAGGAGATCGCCAATCAGTGGCACCCCGAGGACCCTCCTTAGTACACTGGAGAGGATCACTTTCATCCATGGGCATAGACCAACTTAGGCAAAAAGCCTAAGCTTGGGGGAGTACGTATATCTCACCGACATTACATTCATGTTCACACACTCATTCCAGTTGTCGGTGCTCATACTTTTTCATTGTATCATCCATGCTAGTTTATTTTATTTTTTTAGCCTTATTCTCGTGTGTTTGAAAAACCTTAAGAAAAACAAAAAAATTGGTTGTAGCTTTTAGCTAGTTTACTTTCCATGCCTGTAGTAGTTGTAATGGAAAGAAAACTCAAAAAGATTTCTCGTTCTTCTTTTATTTGTTGGGAGCTTTACCATGTAAATAGTTTTATTTCTTTTATTGTTCTTTGGGAGTCGATAGGATAAGACCATAATGAAAATGTTGAGTGTCTCTTATATGCATTATTGTTGATATAACAAAGAGCCCATATTACCTTGTCTTCTCCCATGAATTGAATGATTACAGATTCCGGCTTAGTCCAATACATGCGCATTATTATTATTATCCACACCGTTTGGTTGTGCAAGTGAAAGGCAATAATGACGATATATGATGAACTGATTGAGATGAGAGAAGCTGGTATGAACTCGACCTATCTTTTTTTGTAAATATGATTAGTTCATCATTCCTGATTCAGCCTATTATGAATGAAACATGTTCGCAATGACAATTAGAGATTATAGTTGCTCATGCCATGCTTAATTTGCTAGGAGTTTATAATGGTTTACCTTGCGTGCCAACATGCTATTAAAATGGTTGTGATGTGGTATGATAGGGTGGTATCCTCCTTTGAACGATTCGAGTGACTTGACTTGGCACATGTTCACACATGTAGTTGAAACAAAATCAACATAGCCTCCATGATATTTATGTTCATGGTGAATTATATCCTACTCATGCTTGCATTCAGTGTTGATTAATTTTAATGCATATTCATGACTATTGTCGCTCTCTAGCTGGTCGCTTCCCGGTCACTACTAGGAAAACCCTTACCAGTAGCGCTGGCTTTTTGGATATTAGTAGCGCGGGCAGGCGCGCTACTACTATGATGCTATAGCTATTTTGTAGAAGTAGCGCTTATTTGAACCAACGCTAGTGCTATCTATATCTAGTAGTAGCGCGCCTCTGTCCATAGCTACTGCTAATACTAGTAGCGTGCCCCTACAACCAATGCTACTGGTAAGGCAGTGCTGCTACTATTCCAATACCCCACGCTACTGCTAGTATTTTCTTTTTTTATGTTGTTGTATTCGTATTTTTACAGGTTTTATACAATTACAACATACACATACACTGAAACTATATGAAAAAGGAATGTCTCATCATCATCATCATCGTGGTACAACATAGTCTCATCATATCAACATAGTATCAACACAAATGATGTCGATCTCATCATCATCTCGAAATAGCGATACAAGTTAATGATCACATATCTCTTACATTGTCACCGTAGACACATGGTTCATCATCTACCAACACTATGACCTACGAGATAAGTGCGATCACGATGATAAAAAGCGGTATTATGTAGTAGTTTTTGCAGCGGCGCTAGTTCTGAATCCCCTGTTGTGCTATGAATCTCAAGTAACTATCTTCGGCTTCCGCTCTGCTATCAAACCCTTTCCAGATTCCGCCAGAGAAGCCAGAGACTTGGGCCTGACACTCTGGCCACTCATCATACACACTCGGAACATGCCCTACATACACGACATACCACTTCCTCTCCATCGTTGATCTATATACCTGTCAGAGATGCACACACACACACACACACACACATATATATATATATATATATATATATATATATATATATATATATATATATATATATATATATAT
>NC_041388.1:196544703-196549598 GCF_002162155.2 Triticum dicoccoides | reverse complement strand
TGAAGTGAATTGAACGAAATAGCTACGAAATAGAAGCAACATATATTGTAAACATAGTTAACAAATTTCATCATACCAAAAGTAATTAACTAGAGCGCGGCACCATACATCTAATAGTTTCGTCGTACTGAAAGATTCCAAGTTTCGTCGTATAGAAAGTAACAAGCAACTAAACAGACACATTGTTTTTAAGTAGTGCACTCTTCCCATCTGTCCATATCAGTAAGGGTGCACCCAAGATTAGTGAAAGGCATCATGTCTTGACGCTGTTCGGTAATGCGGGTACGGATGTCAGCTCGTGATATTGGGCCGCCGTAGAACATCCCATTCTCTTAGAGGACATCTTTCATGATGATGGATGCAATTTCCTGCTAGATCCGGTAGAAATCATTTCGAAGTTCATTATCCAGCATGGCTCCAAAGGCTTCGTCCCATCTCTGGATATGGGTATCGGATGAAGATTTCATGCAAAGTGATTGCACATCCCTTCTGTACTCCATCATTAGATGGATGACGTAGAATCCATCATTGTCACTTCTTGCTGGTTGCTGGATGCAATAGAAGTCAGTCTTGTGGCCGAAACAAAGCCCCACCTTATTTTTTTGCATTGGATGTAGCCACCCCGCATGCTGAAGCCCAGCATAGCTCTGTCCAGAACATACTTTATGTGTGTGTAATCTTTCTTCTGTATGTTCTTCGATGGGTCTAAATATAGAGCGCGAGAGTAACGCGAGTAAAGAACGATGAGAACGACACAACACCTCCCGCTGCGCAAAATACACAATCAAGTTAGCCTCCATGCGTGCAAAGTAACTATTGAAATGCACGTATGTGTTATAGTGCTATCCGCGGATGACTTACCTGGGATGATAAGGTAGGAGAATCGTTTTTCTTTGTCCTTATTGCTGACCAAGAATTCTTCGATGTACTGACTCGCATATTGACGGTTGGCGTCGTTGATTGACAAGAAGCCCTCATGCATGTAGTATGGGTCCGCGACTGCAAGACCGGTGACTTGCTCTCTCCTGACGATGTAGTTCATGTGCAGTGCATACAGGAGGATGAACGTAAAATCGAGTGTCCTCATTTGAAACATCTGGAAGATGTAATCAAACCTCAAGAAGAAGAGGTCCGCGGGGCATGTGTGGACATACATCTTGCAACTGCTCGGCACATGAACCGTATAAAGTGGGTATCTTGGATCATCCAAGGCGAGGAGGCTTCTCTCTGTCGAAAGCACATGGTCATGGAGTCTCCTGAGATCCCCTGCTATGGAAGCTAGTGCATTCACCGGTACCATTGGCTCTCCCACGACATGGATTAATGGTGCATGTTTCATCGGTACACGGTCATCCTTGGTCGAAGGCGGCTGGCTGCTAGAACCAACATTGCCAGCTTTATTGGATTTTCTCGCCGCCGGTCTCTTCCTCTGCTTCTTCTTGGTGGGCTCAGGTGCTGGTGGGTCTGTCAGACATCCCTGAGCACTATCCCTAGGGTTGTCGGGCTCAGCATTGGACTACTCTGGCTAATTAGTTGAGCTTGGGTGGAGCCGGCATCTGGAGGCATGTCCTGCGAGGATTGCATGAACAAAGACTTCTTGCACTCCCGAGGACGTTCCGGCTTTGGTACATGCATCTCATATTCATATGGTTTACCCATTGTTACTTCGTTGTCAAAGGCAGTATTGAAATACTGGTTAGGGTCATCGGCCTCCTCCATGTCATGATCCATATCCTATTCCATGGGGCAGATGGCATCATCTGCCGGAACGGTTGGCCCTCCTTCGTCATGTCTCTCGATCTCAGCAAGTAGCACAGACGATGGTTGTACTTATGTAGGCAATGTTGTGGTCATACCTTCCTGAGGTCCCGTGGTGTGCTCCCGGCCACCTCGACATGAAGAAGATTTTTCGGCCACCGGATCTTCCAATTTTTGCATTGGCCAAGCTGCGTGGGGGTCTCGTCATCCTCTCAATCGGTTTGTATCGGACGAGGGAAACCCTCGTAGACCGCTTTCACACTCGCCATAGAGACCCTTAAGGCGTTATCAGGCATCAGCCGGCGGTGAAACAATCAATCCTTAGGCTTGACTATAGTACCCTTCCCCACATCCACCAACCCGCCCTTCATGTGGTAAAAGAGGGTGCAGAGAGTGAAGTCGGCCTACAAAGACATATACGTGCGGTGCCAGAGATCCAAAAAGAACAGCAACTGAAGATTAATTAATTAGTTGAGTTGATGAAGGTGCGACGCGTATTTACCGTGAGGGCGTCGAGCTTAGCCAATGTCGATGTCCCAACATTCAAGCCAGAGACGGAGCTAGGGCTGTTGTGGGAGCTGGGTGCAGGAGTAGGTGCTGGAGGAGGTGCGGGTGCGGTTGCCATACTAGGTACGGGTATGGGTGCGATGTTCATTGAGTTGATCCCGGTGAAGCTGGGCATGGGAAAATCACTTGGTGGCGCGTTTGGATTTTGTTGCACCCATGTGACCACTGTTGGAATCAAGCTTGTAAAGGCAGCCACCATATCATCTCTACAGGCAGCGATTATCTCAGCTTTGGTCTCAACTTTTGCTTTCTCCATCGCCTGCGCCACCTTCTCGTCGATAGGCACTTGAATGAACTTCCTTCTCTGTCTTTTGGCCTCGGGGTCCTCGTTATAATAGTACTTCCACGTGGCACCATCCCCGGCACCGTGCACACGTCCATATTGCGGCCGCTGGCCGGGCAGGTGTCCCATCAGTATGTTCATGGCCCGGCTGAAAGGGGTGTCCCACTTGTACTTCGCCGATGACTGAGTCGACTGAGTCGACGAGTCGCTTTCGGCCGCAAGCTTGTGTTGCTCTCTCTGCAAAATGGACCGTGAATCATTTACGAATGCGACTAGAATGTAGTAGACTTCATTGATTAGAAGCTAATATGTAAGGTGGTAAAAGGATAATTACCATTATTCTCATGAATTTCCTAGTCGGCCCGTCGGTGAAGAAAATCTTTTTTTGGGGGCCGAAGAAAATCGGGACCTGATGAAGTCGTGCTCCTACTAGTCGGTGAACTCAACCAATGGTTCTGGGATCCCCTGAAGTTCATGTTCTGCATCCTCCTTAGCCCACACGGGCCTCTTCCCGTGTAACCACGACTTCCAAGGCGGTGGTTCCCCATGTTCTTTGCCTGCAGCTGCTTGCCTGTCTCCGACCTGGCCTTGGCAACTTCTTCATTGCAACTCTCCTTGAACTTTTCAAAGTCCTCTATCGTAATTTTTGGATTGTCTGCAACAATCTCGGCGTAGGTTTCATGGTCTACTTCAATGGCCCTTTTCACCCTAGTTTTCCAAGTGCTCAATGCGTTGCTGAACTTCCCTAGGGCTTTGCTGTTGATTTTTTTCATGCCATCATCATCCCATTGGTCGACATCATCATTCCGACCGGGGAACTAGAATCTTGCATGCAACCTAGTTAGGAGCATCTTCTTCCAATTTTCATTCTTCCATATTTTCGTGATGTTGATGTTAGCTGTATCACGTAGGATGCATGCTAGTTGGTTGCTGTAACAAACTGCCAATTCCCGCGGTTCTAATGGCTTGAACTCGCCAGGGTGCACCACCGTGACCACCAATCTTCCGGTGCCGAGCTCATTGGGGCGTCGTGTCCTCTTTTCCTTCTTCCCTCACTGGCTTGGGAGGTCCCACCTTCCGTGCTGTAGTTAGGAACATCATCAGCTCCAGTCTCAATGCCGGTATCGTTGGTGGC
The DNA here is from genome assembly GCF_002162155.2 of Triticum dicoccoides. Taxonomy (NCBI): domain Eukaryota; kingdom Viridiplantae; phylum Streptophyta; class Magnoliopsida; order Poales; family Poaceae; genus Triticum; species Triticum dicoccoides. The sequence goes on along the minus strand of NC_041388.1, from coordinate 196,545,855 downwards.
ATCAGTGTAGGCGTCGGCGCCACCACCATCGTCATTTGTCATGACAAGGGGGTCCTGACACCCATCTTGCTGTCTAACCTGATCCGCCAGAAAGTCTAGGTAGGCGTGTGCTCGAACTAATTGGGACTGAGAACCTCCAGCCTCATCGGTGTCGGTCATGTTTCATTGGGTTCAATGTCGTAGTCTTTAATTATTGAGCTTTATATAATAAAGTGAATAATGAAAAAAAGTGACCTTTGTTTTGCCGGAAATGTCGTTTCATTCCCGTCGCGACAAATCTCGATCACTCAATACGTTCAACTTTCTAGCACAGGTCATGCCGAAATTCACGGAAAATTTCGGCATGACCTTTGCTAGAAAGTGCACATATAGAGCACCTAAAATTTTCCGGAATGGAAATGAATCAACATTTCCGGCAAAACATAGGTCACTCGCAATCGATTTCCCTGCAAATGACAATAAGCACTATGTGCTGAAGTAGCATTTCACTAACAAGTATGAGCATGAGCATACTCATCTGCATGTCAAGTGATGTGTGTCATCACACATGCATGCTATTGCTCATCATTCCCTGTTTAAAAACAAGCAGAGACATAGCAGCAGCAACATAAGCTAATTAAAAATACTCATTTAAAAATCTAAAATAAACTACCATTAAAATGCTCATTTTCAAAATGGACAGCAACATATTAGCATTGCTGGCAATACAACAACTACTTGTGGCTTAGTTAGCAATACAACAACTACTTGTGGCTCAGTGAGCCATATTGCTGCCAATATCAATGAATGAAGCATTGTTCTTGCAATTTTCTCCAATGCCAAAATGGCTCACTGTTGGTCACTACCAAATTGAAACAGGAAAAAACATCTACCAATTGATCCCAAGCTAGATATAATTAGCAGTAACATAAACTAACAAATGCTACTGCTCATGAACTCAATTTGGACCCCTACATAGAAAAAAAATGTCCCTAATTTAAGAACAGGAGGAAAGGAAGGGGGTGGCTCACTGTGCGTCGGGGTCAGGGTCGCCGGGGCTGAGGGGGTGGCATCGTCGGGGTTGAGGACGTCGGCGTTGTGGTCGGGGTCGCCGGGGCTGAGGGGTCGGGCCGCTGAGCCTTGTTGATCTGCAGAGAGAGAGAGAGAGAGAGA
>NC_041388.1:196517703-196544268 GCF_002162155.2 Triticum dicoccoides | reverse complement strand
CGTACCGGAGCGGGAGGGGGTCGGTGGCCGGGGTCGGGGTCGGGGCTGAGGTCGAGTACGGGGTCGGGGTCACGGCTGATGTCGGGGTGATGCGGCGTCGGCGTCGGTGGCGGCGTGGGGGTGCGGTGGCAGCGGCGGCGTGGGCGGTGCGGTGCGTGGGCGGTGCGGCGTCGGTGGTGCGGCATCGGCGGTGGCGTGGGTTCTCAGTCAGAGAAAAGGGGATCGATGAGCAGCGAGTGAGAGAGAGGAAAGAGATAGGAGCTATGGCGACAGTGCTGTAGGCAACTTAGCTATAGCGCGTGTTGGCAAAACACGCTATAGCTAAGTTAGCTATAGCGCTGTCCTAGAAAAAACGCGCTACTGCTATTTTTTTTTCTTTTTTTCTTTTTCTTAGCTATAGCGGTGCTCTAGACAAAACACGCTACTGCTAAGTTTTTTTCTTTTTTCTTCTTCTTTTTCTTTTTCTTAGCTACATCGCTTGTTGGCAAAATGCGCTATAGCTAAGTTAGCTATAGCGCTTCCCAGGCCAAAACGCGCTACTGTTAACTTTTTCATTTTTATTTTTAATTTTCTTTTTCATATTCCACAAACTTCCTTTTTTTTCTTTTTTTTCATATGCCACAAACTTCCTACCTTTTTATTTTATTTTTATTTTTATTTCTCTTTTTATTTTTATTTTTATTTTTCTTTCATTTCATTTTGCAAAACTTCCTTTCCTTTTCTTTTTCTTTCATTTGCACTTTTCTTTTTTTATCTTTCTTTTGCACTTTCCTTCCTTTAATTTGGTTTGTCGTTGGAGCGATACCACTGTTACCCTCCGGATAATAATTAGTATAATATATATTACATCATTTGACCGCTATCGGCGGTATACAAAATAGCTAGACACACACAAAATTTGTGGATTAGTTTGTCAGCTTGGGCGACGACGACACTTCAGACTAATCTTCTTCCCTCTTTTGTTCGTTGTCGAATAATTGAACCCATGGTCGTGACTTTTCCTTCTCCAAGGATTACGATCTTTCGTAGGTAATGTAGTCTTCATTCTTCTTTTGACGTATGTTTCGTCGTTATCAGCATCATCTTCCCTCATCGGATCACCGTACTGGTCGTAGTCTTCCTCGTTGGCCACTCCATCCATTCCGGCGATGCTCCTTTTGCTTCTCCTCATGACAACTCGGCTGAGATTGATCAGATCAGTTATGAAGAAACATTGTGTCACGTGTTTCGCATGTACCCATCGCTCATTTTTGGCGATGGCGTTGACGGTACCGCTATCAGAGTCGAGTTTACACATGGTAGTGAAATGTCGGTTTTTGTCTGTACATTCTTAGCCCATCTGACACGGAACATCGTCGCGCTATGCAATCCAGAGTAGTTAAGCTCGCATATCTCTTCAACCCTTCCCTAATATCTTTCAATTACATTCCCTGTCATGGCTTCCATCGTCACCCCTGAGTTTTGGTCATCACTATTTATATCTTTCTCCTCCGTGTAGAACGTGTATCCGTTGATATCATATGCTTGATAAGTCGCGAGGTTGGTCGAGGGGCCATGTTCTAAGGCGTATATGAGCGTTCCGTTTGGACAACCCTCTTCTGGGGGATTAGCCAGAACTCGCTCTTTGAACCAACGCAAGAAAGTGGAGTTGTGCTCTCTAATAACTTCAGCGTCCGTCCTGTGCACCCCACGGTCACGGTACTTCTTTGCGATGGTCTTTTTGTGCAGTGTCACGATATCTTCTAGCACATCTAGGTGTTGTATCACTACTAAGTTTGCCCTGTCAAGGTCGTTTTGTCGGCCCGAGCGTAACACATTCACATCCCTATGACCGTTGTGTGACCTTCGCCTTCGAGCCTTCCATAGTGCTTGTTGATGGGCAAACCAACAACAGGGTCTCCGCTGCCTACTAGATAACTCTCACAGAAAGGGATGCACTCTTTGGTCAGATATCCCTGGGCTATGCTTCCATCTGGACGGGACATGTTACGAATGAATCCTTTGATGACGACATTCATCCTCTCGAATGGCATCATGCTGTGCAGGAATGTCGACCCTAGGTCGATGATGTCGTCCATGATGTGGACACATAGATGCACCATGACATCAAAGAACGCGGGCAGGAAGTACATCTCTAGCTCATTCAGTATGACAACGATCTCTTCCTGTAGCCTATGGAGTTGCTTCACACTTATCGAATTTCGAGAGATAGCGTCAAAAAAGTGGCATAGGTCAGTAAGCGTCTCATGCACATGTGTGTCCATAATCCCTCTAAGTGCAACCGGGAGTAACTGCGTCATCATCACATGGTAGTCGTGAGACTTCATCCCATTGAACCTTTTTTTCTTAGTGTCTAGATATCTGCTTATCTTCCCACAGTATCTGGAACTACCTTCGATTCCGGCAAGGCACTTGAACAATTGATCGACCTCCTTCGGATCTAAGGTGAAGCAAGAGGGGGGCAATATTGTTCATCCTTCTTGTTTACTTTTTCCCCCTATCTCCCATCTCCGTCTCCGTCTCGGTCTCCTCTGATGACCTTTTACTGGGCATTTGGAGATCTTTCCTGATATTCAAAAATTCCATGTCTTTTCTTGCCTTCGGCCCATCCTTGGTCTTCACCGGCATGTTCATCAATGTTCCAAGCAAACTCTCAAGGATATTTTTTGTGATATGCATTTGATCAAGGCTATGAGGCATGTCGAGTATGGGCCAGTATTCCAAGTCCCAGAAAACAGATCTCGTCTTCCATACCTTCAGCAGGGGCTCCAACGCCTTTTTCTTCATCTTTCCTGGCAAGGGGCACTCTTCCCAGTTCTCCAATAACTTATATATTTTTGCACCGCTACGCTTACGTGGAGGACCTCGATGCTCAGCCTTACCATTGAATAGATCTCCACGATTTCTCCATGGGTCATCCTTATCGAGCCATCTTCGATGCCCCATGTAAACGATTTTCGAAGACCCGCCATCTTTTGATAGCTGCAGAGAAGTTGTATCATCCATGCACCTCGTGCATCCGCAATATCCGTGGCACACCTGGCCGGAGAGATACCCATAACCGAGATAGTCCTGCACCATCGTGATCAGTGCGGCTCTCATGTATAAATACTCTCCTTTTCTTGCATCCGATGTCTTGGACGGCATTGTCCATAAGGTATGTAGCTCCCCTTTCAGTAACCCGAGATACAAATTTATATCATTTCCTGGTTGTCTCGGCCCTTGAATACGCATAGCCATGTGTATGTATTTTTCCTTCATGCACAACCAGGGGGGAGGTTGTATATCCATACAAACACGGGCCATGTGCTCTGATTGGTGTTCCGGTTGCCAAATGGATTCATGCCATCACTACTAGCGCCAAGCACGATGTTCCTTGGATCATTTGCGAAAAAAATCAAATTCAGCATTTAACGCTCTTCACTGGCTAGCAGCTGCGAGGTGTCTCAGCTTCGGCTCAACTCCATCATCTGTCTTCACCCTCTTCGCGTGCCAGCGCATAAGCTTTGCTTCCTTAGGATCTACGAAATACCGTTGTAGACGTGGAGTGGTCGGAAAGTACCATACAACTTTCTGTGGCGCTTTCTTTTCGGCCTTTTTATATTGTGAAGCATTGCACTTTGGACAGATTCTTTTTTCCGCATGCTCATTCCGATATATGATGCGATCATTGATGCTTGTGTGATATCTAATGTGTGGCAGATCAAGAGGGCACACGATTTTCTTTGCCTCCTCGACACTAGTAGGACACATGCATCCCACGGGAAGAACCTTCTTTAGATACTTCATGTCACATCCCTAGCTTTACCTTGGCCTTGTACTAGCTTGGTTGTTGCATCATGTTTAAATTCAAATGAAATTTGAATTGGGGAATTTTCAAAGCCTCAGAATCCTTTTAAAAATGATCAAGATAAAATCGCTTCAAATAAGTCCAAGAAAATGTTCCTGTTATCCTCTGGAAATATTGGCAAGAGGTAAAATCCAAACCAATATTTTTGGTGTCTCAGAAACATTTAATTTGGGCATTTGAATTAAATCAATAAATAAATTGAATTGGATTTATATCCACTATTAAATAAATATAGGTCCAATAATTCTGAAATATTTGGTGGAGCATTGTTTTAATTCTTTTAGCTCCTAAAAATATTGTCAGAAGCAAAATAAATTGAATTGGTTTCAAAACCAAATTCAAAACAAACCTGCAAAATAGAAAAACAGAATTAAAAAAAGAAAGAGAGAGGGAGAGAGTTTTACCTGGCCACTTACCCGTGCAGCCCAACAGGACCGGCCCAGCGCGGCCCAGCCCACCTCCTTTCCCCCCCTTGTCCTCTTCTTCCTCTGCCAGTAGGCAGAGGCGAGGCGTGGCGCGCGCCCGAAGAGCGCCGGCCACCTCCTGCTTCGCCGTGGCAGCCTCCCCGACTCCCTCGCGATGCCACGGAGACGCCTCGACCCCCTCGACCGCCTCTCTCTTCCCTTGGACCCCGTTCCCTCCTCCGCTTCCCTCCCGCGCACACCACCGAGCGGAGCTCGCCGTCATCGTCGCCGTACCCATGGCCACCGGCCACCCCTAGCCTCGCCGACGCCCCAGGAAGCTCCGCCGGTCCTCCCTCTACCTCCCCACCAATCCACAGCCCTCCGGAAGCCCTGCATCGCCGCCATCGCCGTCGTCTTCTACCTCGGACCCGCCGGCCATCTTCGTCAAATTCGCCGGCTCCGGACCGTCCCCGACCTCGCCGAGCGTTCCCTCGTCATCCCCGTGAGTCCCTGCTACGTTTCCTCTCTCTCCCCATTGGTTTTCCCGTGCAGTAGCCATGCTAGCCACCGTACCGAGCGCCGCCGTCCAACATGGACGCCGGGCATGGCACTGACGTGCTGTTGCGGCCAGTCCGATGAGCCTAGCGTGCTCCTAGCTGCCCCAGGAGTCCGCATAGCCCCTCAGCCAGCCCGCTAGCACTCCGTAACCTCGCTCCGCCCAAACCCGAGCTCCGGCAGCCGCCACGGCCCCCACTCTGGCGAGCTCCGGCCACCCCGCGCCTCCCGCATGCCTCCTTTGGATGCGCGCAAGCAAGGGCAACCCTCTGGTGCCCTTGGCTTGGCCCAAAACCGCTCGCAGCGCCACTCCGGTGAGCTCCCGCCGCAGTTTTGGTCGTCGCCGGCCGAACTCCGGCGACTGCCGACGTGGCACGCCTAATTAGCACTAATGACGCCTAAACACCCCCCCACAGCCACTGACAGTGGGCCCCGTAGTGGGTCAAAGCCCGGGTCAACGCGGGATTAGCCCCTGTGTCACTGACGTGTGGACCCCACACGTCAGGTTTGACCCGAGCCGGCCCCTGTTGACTTGCTGACGTCATGCCAACGTCATGCTGACGCAGTAATGCTTTCTGGATTTAATTTAATTCTGAAATTCCAGAAAATGCCTAAAACTTCAATAAATCATAGAAAATTAACCGTAACTCCAAATTAAATAATTTATATATGAAAAATTATCAGAAAAATTCAAGGAACCCATCTGTACCATTTTCATGCATGTTAGAACAACTTATAGCTGCTGTTTAGCACAAATCAATTAAATGGCATTTGAATAATCACATATGGAGTTTGAATTTGAATCTTGTATTCAAACCAACTTCATTTAATCTGGTTTTAGGTGCATTAGCCCAAAACACATTCATATTGCCATGTCATAGCATGCATCATATTGTGCATTGCATTGATCGTGTCTTTTCTGTATTTGCCGGTAATTGTCCCCTCTCGATAGACGTGATACCGATGATGTGATCGATGACACTGATGAAGACTCAATGTTATCTTCAGAAGTGCCAGGCAAGCAAAACCCCCTTGTTCATTCCGATAAAATCCCACTCTCTCGCTCCTGCTCTCTTTTACTGCATTAGGACAACAACGACATATTTGTTACTTGCTGCGGTAGCTGAACCCCTTTATCCTTTGCATGACCTGTCATTGCCAGAGTAACTAGATGAAACCCACTAGCATGAGTAGGAGTTGTTTGAGCCCTGTTGTGCCTACTCATTCATGCTTGTTTGTCATGCCTGCTACTGCTTAGAGTTGTGTCAGGTCTGATTCATCCGGGATGAATCAGAGGTGTGTGAACATGTCCTACTGTGTGTGAGCTAAGTGTGTGAACACGATTTGGTAAAGGTAGCGGTGAGAGGCCATGTAGGAGTACATGGTGGGTTGTCTCATTGCAGCCGTCCTCAGGAACTGAGTTCTGTGTTTGTGATCCATGATTCAGCTACTACCATACATTGGGCCCTGAAATATGACCCCGCTCGACTTCTTTTTCACCCTCGTCCTCTGTCCAGGAGTTGCAAGTAGTTTCTGGTGTTTGTAGTATGCTGGAGGCCGTGGACAGCGCTGACCGTAGGGGTGGGCTGTGATGCGGTAGGCACGTGGCCGGGTAAACCGGGCACCCGTTTGGTGTCACGGAACCCTGTTCACATCGTTTGGGGCTGTGAGCGAAACTCCGGCCGGATCTCCTCATGGATGGAACCCGAATAGGCGATAAACCTGGACTAGAGACTTGAGTGTTTAGGTAGGTCGTGGTCTACACCCACGTCGGCTTTCGCTTGAAGTCTGCCGAGCACATGTCGTGTGCAGACGCTAAGTGGTGGAAACATGTATGAAGAAGTACACCCCTGCAGGGTTAACATCATCTATTCGAATAGCCGTGTCCACGGTAAAGGACTTCTGGGTTGCTTATATCAGTTCATAGACAAGTGAAAGTGGATACTTTAAAATACGCAAGATAAGCGTGAGTGCTATGGATGGCGTTCTCGTAGGGAGACGGGGGCGGATCCATAGTGGTGTATTGATATGGTGAATATGTGGACTCGTGTGCGCCACCTCAAAAGAGTCGCTTGCAGTCGTAGTTTAGGATAGCCACCGAGTCAAAGCTGGCTTGCTGCAGTTAAACCCCACCATCCCCTTGTTGAAAATGATGCATATGTAGTTAGTTCTGATGTAAGACTTGCTGGGTACATTTGTACTCACGTTTGCCTATTTTATGTTTTTGCAGAGAGACTTCAGTCTCACTAGTAGTTCCACGTGGACTTCGACGTTTAGCTTGTTACCTCAGCTACGATCTTGTGCCCTCGGCAGGATCTGATAGATAGTCAGGCTTCTCAGCCTTTTTCATTTATAGATGTCTGTACCCAGACATGATAGCTTCCGCTTGTGCTTTGATTTGTATGCTCTGAATGTTGGGTCATGAGACTCATGTTTGTAATATCTCGCTCCTCGGAGCCTATTGAATAAATTACTTGAGTCGTAGAGTCATGTTGTGATGCCATGTTGTGTTTGCACATATCGAGCATATTGTGTGTATGTTATTGAAATGCTTGGTATGTGTGGGATCTGACTATCTAGTTGTTTATCTTTAGTAGCCTCTCTTATCGGGAAATGTCTCCTAGTGTTTCCACCGAGCCATGGTAGCTTGCTACTGCTCCGGAACACTTAGGCTGGCCGGCATGTGTCCTTCTTCGTTCCTGTGTTTGTCCCTTCGGGGAAATGTCACGCGATGAATACCGGAGTCCTGTTAGCCCACTACAGCCCGGTTCACCGGAGTCCTGCTAGCCCAGTGCTACAGCCTGGATTCACTCGCTGATGACCGACACGTTCGATGCTGGGTCATGGATGCCTGTCCCTGTAAGTCTGTGCCACTTTGGGTTTACGACTAGCCATGTCAGCCCCGGGCTCCTTATCATATGGATGCTAGCGACACTGTCATATACGTGTGCCAAAAGGCGCAAACGGTCCCGGGCAAAGGTAAGGCGACACCCGTGGGAATACCGTGCGTGAGGCCGCAAAGTGATATGAGGTGTTACATGCTAGATCGATGTGGCATTGAGTCGGGGTCCTGACAGCGTTGGTATCAGAGCTTGACTGCCTGTAGGATTACCAAGCCAAACTGGTCTAAGTTGAGTCTAGAAATTCTTTAGTTATATAAGGGAATTGATTGTGGGATGGAACGTAAGGCTCTTTTACTCCTTATACCTCATGGCCTTCTGATCTGAGTCATCATCCTCTCTCCTACGGGGATTAAGAACTAGGCTATCTCTTCTTTCTATCAGGATCACGTGTTACTAATCCGTAGACTTATAAGATTGTTGATTCAAGCCTCAGTTCAGTTCCTACTATCTTCCGTATGTTAATTGTTAATCTCAAAACCTTGATATTGTGCTTCTGAGTGGTTATGCCACCATTTTTGTGAATGTCTCAAATCTTTTCTGAGCATTTACAGCCGTTATGCTGTCCGAGTCATCCCAGGTTTCTAAGTAATCTGATGCATTTGCAAATCCTTTCTTCCCGTTTCAATGATCCCATGGGCCAGATTAACCACACTAGTCAGTGAGTTGAGGTACTCCGTTACCTTGACATATATGTTGGAGATATTATTATGACCCTAGGTGTCTTAGGGGATCATCTAGTAATTTAGCCATGATTTGTGTTCCCAGTGTGATGATTCTGGCCATCATTCTCGAAAGCCTCCCGTGATGCTACTTAGTAGTAGGTATTCTATTCCTGGGTTCTTGAACCCGAGATTCACTCTACTTACTTCATGTTGATAGTAATTGCTAGCGCCTTTAGGATATTAGTAACCTTTGCGATAGTCCTTGAAGTCCGTGGTATCTTCTTCTTCCAGATACCATGAACTACTTATGGCAGAAGTTCCTCGTTGAACTGAAATATCACAACAGTATTATTTTTGATGAGTTCTCCATTATATATTGTGGCTCTGCCAGTTCTACCTTTCCGCATGGGTTATCCGGAAGAAATATGTTGAACTTGGTTCGACATACTAATCTATGCATCCACAACTCAGAAAATTATATGTTCCTTTGAGTTGTTCTCTTTAGTTGCATTCTGACCTTCGTCTATCAATTGATAGTCAAGAGTATGCGTGTGTTCGTTTATCGATGCCTATTACTCTTGTGGTCCGTCAAGCCATTCTGTCCTGAATGACTTGGAGAAACAAACTCCAGTACCTCGTCCATATCTAGGATTGGGTCAAAGTAGTTGTATTCCACAGATCAAATGCCAATCCAGCTTTTGGTTCTGTTCTACCTTGGAGTATTACCTTATTCTATATCGAGATTGTTATAGGAATTGCACACCATCCTATGAACTCTTGGTACAGTGATACTTCTCACCATCATTAGTCATTCCTCGGCCCTCGTGTTGATGCAACCGGAATACCGACAAATGAATTGTGATGTGTGAAATCAATATGCCTAGCAACCTCGTTGCTGGGTAGCTAAAGGACAATAATTTCATTCTTAGTGTGTTGGTTATTGAATCATCATTCTAAGATTGATCGTGCTACCTAGTCCATTCTCCTGGTTCACTCCTCGATCGATGAGTTAGGATTATTTCAAGTCCTCACTCATTTGATCATATTGTCTTGCCCTCAAAACCGAGATTGTTCTCGAGCTTAGTAACATACCGGTGGTTCGTGATTCTCCGAATATCTTCTCGGGAGTATTACCAGGTTATCACCTGACCGCTATGTTGAGTTCATGATCAAGTTGGTTTATTCCTGTAAACCACCCCTTCTCCAAGAATCCGTGTTGGATACCCTGGGCTAGTTGGATAAGCTAAACAACAACTTGGAGAGTTGGAAGACAAAAGCTTGTCCGACTTAGTTCATATTAAGGGATATCTTTTGTGTGTGTGTGTGTGTGTTGAAGAAAGATGATATCTTCATCAATTGGTCCTCGTGAACAATTGTTGGATCTATTATCTTACCCAAACCTTTGATTGAGTATGGGCTATCATCCAATCAGACCAGAACCAACGATATTCGTAATGTTGTCTTACTCGTGGTTGATCCCTCGAGCATACACCATTATATCTTTTGGGTCTGACCAATGCTATCACTCGTTCACTTAACTATGGAATTCCTTTTAAAAGGAAACCCGGATGAATTGTTGTTGAGCCCATTGACAACATCCTTATCTCCTCCATGATTTTGTTGAGCATTAAGCTAGTGTTGGAAATTTTTGAAAGCATTTGTTCATGCTAGCTCATGAAGCATATGTTTGGATGAAGGTAGTGACTTCCTTTAATTCATGTGCATCTGATGCAAGTTGCCGCCGTGGATTCGAGAAAGTCAATGTTGCTTTCTTTGGAATCATCCCAAATCAGTCATGCACACGTGCGAAGTATTCTGTAGTCTGGAGACTTGCAACCTTCATTCTATATGTGTCCCTAGCACACTAAGCCACTGATTGATTTGTTCAAGGAGAAGAAGTTCCTTCTTAAGAGCATGCCTTATGCAAGGACTTCAATATCCTCGATTATGGTTCCCCACCTGAACTCGGTAGTGTTTTGTTGTAAGACTACCATGTGATAATGTTTGTCTGGGACAACGTGTTCGCATGTTTGTAGCAGAACCAGCTCATGTTTTGGAGCTTACTATCGTAGTTCATTCCCCGAGAATCTCGCAACGTCATCTCGTCGATTTGTGTTGCAAAGTTTCATTTTTCTTCCTAGACTCGATGAGTCTGGACTATCCTGACACCAACCAGATCTGAATCTCAGGCAGATATGATGGTTTGGAACATTTCCCAAGAACTATAATATTGGTTCCTCGATAACTGGTAAAGTGGATGTCGTGGCCAGCACCACCCAGCCGAAAGACCTATTATTGTAGTATCTTGTTTGAGGAACTTGGCCACCTCCCCATAAGGATTTCGTAGGATTTACCTCCGTAACTGTTCCTTATGGATTCTATTGCTCCCGAAGTCCGACCCTTACTTGATGTTCTAGTTATCAAACCATATCTATGAATGGGTTACACTAGCACGTCAAGGAGAACATTAGAAGCGGAGTGCTAAATGTCTCTCGGTCGATCGTCCAGATTTTGTTCCTTGGCTCGCTAAGGTGAAATCTGAGAAAGTGTTATCCTCCTTTGCACCTGCATCGTCCATCACCATTCATCATGGTAGTAAGTTGTGTTTATCGGACCCTTGACGCGGTTGTTGATAAAACCTTGATGATTGTGGAAATGCTCAAGTTCTTGAGAGCACGCACAAGCGTTAGGTGTTACCATCGGCACTAGCTAGGTTTGCTCTCAACTTCCTCGGTTATGCTATAACTTCTCAACAGTGGATTCACTCTCTATTGTTGGGTTCTCCCCAGTTACCAGAATCATTCCCATCGTTTGCATTTTGTTCCCAGCTTGCACCGCCAATGTGCCATTCTACCATGGGTTTCTTCCATTTCCGGTGATAAGCAAATTCATCCATTGCGTTGTCTTCAACAAGGTAATCCACATCATCCAAGTCCGAGTATGCCATTCTACCGACCCCCTCCAAACGATCGTTGTGAATTGCCTTAGGCTGGTATAAAGGTTTTCAATGATCCTTGAATCAAAGGTAATTCTTTTTGCCACTTAAGGGGATATATCTACGAGTCACCATCCCTAAGATGCCTCGTTGTGGTATCATGGCAATCCAACTCCTCGCTACGTTGACAACCGTTCACCACCCTCTTAAGTGTGGAATCATTGTCTACCTAGTGAACCTTCGTCATCTGTTCCACTCCATTCCTCTAGAGGTGTGCTTCGTGTCTCAGCTCGAGAGATGTTGTTATGTCTCATTCCGTGAGTTGTTCGATCTTCGAGAAGATCGACCCTTCTAGAGTCTCCCTCTTTCCCCCATGTCATGTTGACAGGATTTCTTAGAGCAAGACGACAAGACAAAGATGGTGTTCAAATCAACGTTCATTTGAAGTGCACCCTGGATCGTGAAGTTTGTGCTAGGTCGCGTTCCCCCTCCACCTTACCCTACGCTTGAATCTCGAGACGAGATTCTTGTTCAGTGGGGGTGAGTTGTCACATCCCTAGCTTTACCTTGGCCTTGTACTAGCTTGGTTGTTGCATCATGTTTAAATTCAAATGAAATTTGAATTGGGGAATTTTCAAAGCCTCGGAATCCTTTTAAAAATGATCAAGATAAAATCGCTTCAAATAAGTCCAAGAAAATGTTCCTGTTATCCTCTGGAAATATTGGCAAGAGGTAAAATCCAAACCAATATTTTTGGTGTCTCAGAAACATTTAATTTGGGCATTTGAATTAAATCAATAAATAAATTGAATTGGATTTATATCCACTATTAAATAAATATAGGTCCAATAATTCTGAAATATTTGGTGGAGCATTGTTTTAATTCTTTTAGCTCCTAAAAATATTGTCAGAAGCAAAATAAATTGAATTGGTTTCAAAACCAAATTCAAAACAAACCTGCAAAATAGAAAAACAGAATTAAAAAAAGAAAGAGAGAGGGAGAGAGTTTTACCTGGCCACTTACCCGTGCAGCCCAACAGGACCGGCCCAGCGCGGCCCAGCCCACCTCCTTTCCCCCCCTTGTCCTCTTCTTCCTCTGCCAGTAGGCAGAGGCGAGGCGTGGCGCGCGCCCGAAGAGCGCTGGCCACCTCCTGCTTCGCCGTGGCAGCCTCCCCGACTCCCTCGCGACGCCACGGAGACGCCTCGACCCCCTCGACCGCCTCTCTCTTCCCCTGGACCCCGTTCCCTCCTCTGCTTCCCTCCCGCGCACACCACCGAGCGGAGCTCGCCGTCATCGTCGCCGTACCCATGGCCACCGGCCACCCCTAGCCTCGCCGACGCCCCAGGAAGCTCCGCCGGTGCTCCCTCTACCTCCCCACCGATCCACAGCCCTCCGGAAGCCCTGCATCGCCGCCATCGCCGTCGTCTTCTACCTCGGACCCGCCGGCCATCTTCGTCAAATTCGCCGGCTCCGGACCGTCCCCGACCTCGCCGAGCGTTCCCTCGTCATCCCCGTGAGTCCCTGCTACGTTTCCTCTCTCTCCCCGTTGGTTTTCCCGTGCAGTAGCCATGCTAGCCACCATACCGAGCGCCGCCGTCCGCCATGGACGCCGGGCATGGCACTGACGTGCTGTTGCGGCCAGTCCGACGAGCCTAGCGTGCTCCTAGCTGCCCCAGGAGTCCGCATAGCCCCTCAGCCAGCCCCCTAGCGCTCCGTAACCTCGCTCCGCCCAAACCCGAGCTCCGGCAGCCGCCGCGGCCCCCACTCCGGCGAGCTCCGGCCACCCCGCGCCTCCCGCATGCCTCCTTTGGATGCGCGCAAGCAAGGGCAACCCTCTGGTGCCCTTGGCTTGGCCCAAAACCGCTCGCAGCGCCACTCCGGCGAGCTCCCACCACAGTTTTGGTCGTCGCCGGCCGAACTCCGGCGACTGCCGACGTGGCACGCCTAATTAGCACTAATGACGCCTAAACACCCCCCCACAGCCACTGACAGTGGGCCCCGTAGTGGGTCAAAGCCCGGGTCAACGCGGGATTAGCCCCTGTGTCACTGACGTGTGGACCCCACACGTCAGGTTTGACCCGAGCCGGCCCCTGTTGACTTGCTGACGTCATGCCAACGTCATGCTGACGCAGTAATGCTTTCTGGATTTAATTTAATTCTGAAATTCCAGAAAATGCCTAAAACTTCAATAAATCATAGAAAATTAACCGTAACTCCAAATTAAATAATTTATATATGAAAAATTATCAGAAAAATTCAAGGAACCCATATGTACCATTTTCATGCATGTGAGAACAACTTATAGCTGCTGTTTAGCACAAATCAATTAAATGGCATTTGAATAATCACATATGGAGTTTGAATTTGAATCTTGTATTCAAACCAACTTCATTTAATCTGGTTTTAGGTGCATTAGCCCAAAACACATTCATATTGCCATGTCATAGCATGCATCATATTGTGCATTGCATTGATCGTGTCTTTTCTGTATTTGCCGGTAATTGTCCCCTCTCGATAGACGTGATACCGATGATGTGATCGATGACACTGATGAAGACTCAATGTTATCTTCAGAAGTGCCAGGCAAGCAAAACCCCCTTGTTCATTCCGATAAAATCCCACTCTCTCGCTCCTGCTCTCTTTTACTGCATTAGGACAACAACGACATATTTGTTACTTGCTGCGGTAGCTGAACCCCTTTATCCTTTGCATGACCTGTCATTGCCACGGTAACTAGATGAAACCCACTAGCATGAGTAGGAGTTGTTTGAGCCCTGTTGTGCCTACTCATTCATGCTTGTTTGTCATGCCTGCTACTGCTTAGAGTTGTGTCAGGTCTGATTCATCCAGGATGAATCAGAGGTGTGTGAACATGTCCTACTGTGTGTGAGCTAAGTGTGTGAACACGATTTGGTAAAGGTAGCGGTGAGAGGCCATGTAGGAGTACATGGTGGGTTGTCTCATTGCAGCCGTCCTCAGGAACTGAGTTCTGTGTTTGTGATCCATGATTCAGCTACTACCATACATTGGGCCCTGAAATATGACCCCGCTCGACTTCTTATTCACCCTCGTCCTCTGTCCAGGAGTTGCAAGTAGTTTCTGGTGTTTGTAGTATGCTGGAGGCCGTGGACAGCGCTGACCGTAGGGGTGGGCTGTGATGCAGTAGGCACGAGGGCCGGGTAAACCGGGCACCCGTTTGGTGTCACGGAACCCTGTTCACATCGTTTGGGGCTGTGAGCGAAACTCCGGCCGGATCTCCTCATGGATGGAACCCGAATAGGCGATAAACCTGGACTAGAGACTTGAGTGTTTAGGTAGGTCGTGGTCTACACCCACGTCGGCTTTCGCTTGAAGTCTGCCGAGCACATGTCGTGTGCAGACGCTAAGTGGTGGAAACATGTATGAAGAAGTACACCCCTGCAGGGTTAACATCATCTATTCGAATAGCCGTGTCCGCGGTAAAGGACTTCTGGGTTGCTTATATCAGTTCATAGACAAGTGAAAGTGGATACTTTAAAATACGCAAGATAAGCGTGAGTGCTATGGATGGCGTTCTCGTAGGGAGACGGGGGCGGATCCATAGTGGTGTATTGATATGGTGAATATGTGGACTCGTGTGCGCCACCTCAAAAGAGTCGCTTGCAGTCGTAGTTTAGGATAGCCACCGAGTCAAAGCTGGCTTGCTGCAGTTAAACCCCACCATCCCCTTGTTGAAAATGATGCATATGTAGTTAGTTCTGATGTAAGACTTGCTGGGTACATTTGTACTCATGTTTGCCTATTTTATGTTTTTGTAGAGAGACTTCAGTCTCACTAGTAGTTCCACGTGGACTTCGACGTTTAGCTTGTTACCTCAGCTACGATCTTGTGCCCTCGGCAGGATCTGATAGATAGTCAGGCTTCTCAGCCTTTTTCATTTATAGATGTCTGTACCCAGACATGATAGCTTCCGCTTGTGCTTTGATTTGTATGCTCTGAATGTTGGGTCATGAGACTCATGTTTGTAATATCTCGCTCCTCGGAGCCTATTGAATAAATTACTTGAGTCGTAGAGTCATGTTGTGATGCCATGTTGTGTTTGCACATATCGAGCATATTGTGTGTATGTTATTGAAATGCTTGGTATGTGTGGGATCTGACTATCTAGTTGTTTATCTTTAGTAGCCTCTCTTATCGGGAAATGTCTCCTAGTGTTTCCACCGAGCCATGGTAGCTTGCTACTGCTCCAGAACACTTAGGCTGGCCGGCATGTGTCCTTCTTCGTTCCTGTGTCTGTCCCTTCGGGGAAATGTCACGCGATGAATACCGGAGTCCTGTTAGCCCGCTACAGCCCGGTTCACCGGAGTCCTGCTAGCCCAGTGCTACAGCCTGGATTCACTCGCTGATGACCGACACGTTCGATGCTGGGTCATGGATGCCTGTCCCTGTAAGTCTGTGCCACTTTGGGTTTACGACTAGCCATGTCAGCCCCGGGCTCCTTATCATATGGATGCTAGCGACACTGTCATATACGTGTGCCAAAAGGCGCAAACGGTCCCGGGCAAAGGTAAGGCGACACCCGTGGGAATACCGTGCGTGAGGCCGCAAAGTGATATGAGGTGTTACATGCTAGATCGATGTGGCATTGAGTCGGGGTCCTGACACTTCAGAAGCTCATCCAGGCTTGTATCTGTCCATTTGTTTTTTGCCTTCGTCTTCAGAAGTTCTAGTGTGAAACTCAAGCGGGTCACCTCGGGATTGCAACCATCATACAAAGGATTCATCGAGCCTACCTCCAGTTGCGCCAGTTTGGCCTCCTCTTTAGAAGCAGCTCTGTCGCTGGTCGTCTTCTTGCGAAGAAGGTCTCGAACATGCGGGTCCCGCATGGTTGAACTTAGTAGCGACAAAGACGGTGGCGTGTCTGTGTCTTGTCCGCCTTGAACTACCTCTTCGCCATCGACATTTCCAAGGCCGCCTTCCTCTTCGGGCACATAATCGGTCATCTCTTCGTCTGGTGGCCCCATGTTGTTATTTCCTGCCCCGTCGACATCCTCCTCATCATCATCATCTTCACTTATCCATCGAGTATGGCCATGCATGAAACCATGCATGGGCAGGTGCGCCTTGAATGTGCCACCCTCAAAGGGGTCGAGCCTGACTATTCCTTTGCATATTCGACACGGACATAAAACATCCTTCAGTCTTTTTTCATACATGTCATCCACAGCAGATTGCCAGTATCTTTCCACCATCCTTCCATTGACCTTCATGATCACCTGCGCGTGGAGCAAATATTATAACCACGTATATATGCATACATGGATCAAATTCATACAAAAATTTGGCATGACCTTCCCTAAACCTAGGACATATTGAGTTTGCCCGAATTTCGCCGAAACGGAATTGAATCGACATTACGGCAAAACATAGGCAACTCATGTCACTCACATGCCACACACAATTCAGTATATTCATATCGCACATAGTTTCGGTCCTAATCGCAAACACGCATATTTCCATTCTTGCACAACTCTTTTTTTGCTCACCTATTTGTCGAGAGGGATATCGAGCACCTTCTTATAATTAGCTAGTAGCTCTAGATAGTGAGGTACCTACATAAGTATAGCTCCAACTAGCTAGGGAGAGAGAGAGAACTAGGAGAGGGAGGAGGGAGGGCATTAATGGAGGGGGTGGTGGAGGGGCAAAGAAGAGAAGGGGAGAAGGGGCAAAAGAAAGGAAGAGGAAGGAGGGAGGGCATTAATGGAGGGGGTGGTGGAGGGGCAATGAAGATAAGGGGAGGAGGGGCAAAAGAAAGGAAGAGAAAGGAGGGAGGGCATTAATGGAGGGTGGGTAGGAGGGGCAAAGAATAGTGGAAGCATTGAAGAACAAGCAAGTGTGTCGGTGTCAAAACCGGCGGATATCGGGTAGGGGGTCCCGAACTGTGCGTCTAGGCCGGATGGTAACAGGAGGCAGGGGACACGATGTTTTACCCAGGTTCGGGCCCTCTTGATGGAGGTAAAACCCTATGTCCTGCTTGATTAATATTGACGATATGGGTAGTACAAGAGTAGATCTACCACGAGATCAGAGAGGTTAAACCCTAGAAGCTAGCCTATGGTATGATTGTTGTTCGTCCTACGGACTAAAACTCTCCAGTTTATATAGACACCGGAGATGGCTAGGGTTACACAGAGCCGGTTAGAATGGTAGGAGATCTACATATCCGTATCGCCAAGCTTTCCTTCCACGCCAAGGAAAGTCCCTTCCGGACACGGGACGAAGTCTTCAATCTTGTATCTTCATAGTCCAGGATTCTGGCCGAAGGTATAGTCCGGCTATCCGGACACCCCCCTAATCCAGGACTCCCTCAGTAGCCCCTGAACCAGGCTTCAATGACGACGAGTCCGGCGCGCAGATTGTCTTCGGCATTGCAAGGCGGGTTCCCCCTCCAAGTACTTCATAGAAGATTTTGAACACAAAGGTAGTGTCCGGCTCTGCAAAATAAGTTTCCACAAATTGCCATAGAGAGAATAATATTTACACAAATCTAATCTGCTGACGTATTCCGCAGTGTGACATCACACCACGGCCAAGTCTTTATTCGAATCATTTTATTATCCCACCTCAACGCGTTTAGCGAGGCGGTTTCCTTGGCACATCTTGTTAAAGCAGAGATCGTGTCCCCTTATTCCGGGATTCTCATCAATACGAGTGTGGGTAACTCAACCGCGCCATTGACTATGGCGCTTGGGAGATAAGCGAGTTTTATCAGGCTGGTGGGGGCGCATAGTCGCGTCCGCCTATATAAGGGGATGAGGATCCACCTTTTCATCCACGCCTTCTTCCTCCTTTGCCTATCCATTTCCGCGCAATCGAGCTTCAACGCCCAAGTCCGCACACCCCACGTCAACCTTCTCCAGCCATGTCCGGAGCGGGAGGCAAGTGGATGGCCTCCTCCATCACGGAGGGACACATCAAAAGACTGAGAAAGGCCGGATACTTGTCTAACGATATCGCGCACCGGCTTCCCAAAGAGGGGCAGCTCATCCCCACCCCTAGGCCCCATGAGAGGGTGGTGTTCCTCCCCCATTTCCTCCGCGGACTGGGCTTCCCTCTCCACCCATTTGTCTGGGGGATCATGTTCTACTATGGCCTGGATTTCCACGATCTGGCGCCGAACTTTTTCCTCAACATCTCGGTGTTTATCGTCGTGTGCGAGGCTTTCTTCCGCATCCGCCCCCATTTTGGCCTATGGCTCAAGACATTCAATGTCAAGCCGAAGGTGGTGCGTGGCACCCAAGCGGAGTGCGGAGGCGCCATGGTGGGCAAGATGCCCAACGTCCTATGGTTCGAGGGCTCCTTCGTGGAATCCCTAAAGGGGTGGCAGTCGGGGTGGTTTTACATCACCGAGCCGCGCGACCCTGAATGGGTCGCAGCCCCCGAGTTCCGATCCGGACCCCCTACGCGGGTCGCCTCTTGGAAAGAGACGAGCCTGTCGTGGGGTAAAAAAGGAGAGCTGACCGGACTTCAAACATGCGTCCAAACCCTGGTGGACAGGAAGCTCAAACTTGTCAACGTAGTCCAGGTTATGCTCATCCGCCGGATCCTCCCGTGTCAACAACGGGCTTTCAACCTGTGGGAGTTCGAACCGGCGCGGCACCGAACTCTGAGCAGGCTCTTCGACACGACATACGAAGATGCCTGGAAGGTGCTTTTCAAGGGCGCCGAGGCCCCCGCATCCACCACCGAGGATCGCGGATTCAGCACGCAGCGTCACGCTCGTGCGGTAAGCTGTTTTTACCTTTTACAGGGTATTAGTTTTTTATAGTTTGACTCCATGCGGGATCTAAGCTCCCTTACCTTTGACAGGATTGGCAGGAGACGTCCAGACAAATCAACTGTCCGGCCACTTTGCCCGAAGGCCCAGCGGACGCTCACTTGGTGAAGTTGCTGGTTCCGGCACCCTACGTGGTGCCGGAGAAGAAGGCCAAGAAGAAGGCCACGGGGACTCGAAAGAGTGCCCGACGCCAGGAGGTGTCGGATTCATCATATGACGACTCCAAGGCGCACTCCTCCCATGAAGACGAGGAGGAGGAAGAAGAGACCTCTCCCCCTGCAGCGGGGGGAGGGAAGAAAAGGAAGGCCGCCCCGAACGGGGAGGCCGAAGGGTCCAAGAGAGGGAAGACCCCTCCTCCGGACTACTCCACCAACGCCAATGACGGAGAAGAGGAGTGGCCGCATAGGGCCAAGCCCCTAGCGAGATCATAAGTATCCGGATACCCGAGTGATTCATAGTATTCCCCCATTGCACAGTTTTTCCTTACGTCGAACATGATTGTGTAGTCCGCCCAAGGCCAGGCTCGACGAGTCATCGAGCGGCTCCCTGGATTCGTCGGATGTGAATTCGCTTCCGATGGCTTCCTGCCCCCACCCTACGGACGGCACCGAGGTGGCTTCCCAACAGGTTCCAAGCTAGGAGGAGGTGGTCCTGGAGGCGCCGCAAGGCAACCTCCCGGACTCCAGGCGTAAAGGGGATAGAACCCCCAAGGGCTACAAGTCCGGCCTTGAGCCGGACACTGCGCCGGAACCTTCAACGGTTCCAGACTCCGGTAGGCAGCCTCCTTCCAAGAGGAGCAAGCCTACTGAGCCGGTGACCTCCGTCCAACCGGAGGCACCGGACAATTTGCTGGAGACGCTTAACGACACCTCCATCGACGAGGAGCACCGCACTATTATGAGTGCGGTGATCCAGAAGGATCAGTACGCCAAGAGTGTACTGACTAAAGCCTTTGCCAGCCTTCTAACAGGCTTTGAGGTAAGTAAAAAATATGTAATAATATTACTGCATAGATAGTAGCCCTTGATGCTCTGTTCGGCGTTCGAAAAGAAAAGCCGAATAGAGGATCTTATAACATTCGCAGGAGTCTAACACGATCAAGTCAATATGCGGATGCAGGCTTTGCTGCTGGCCTCCGCCGCACTGACTGCGGAGGTGGATACGCTAAAGAAGAACCTCGAGCGGTCCGAGCAAGAGCTCGGCCTAGCCAAGCAGCAGCTCGAGGAGAAGGAAGGTAAGAAATACCTTATTGAAATATGTGAAAGGTGCAATTGCAAAAAGTGACAGGATTAACGCGGCTATTATAGGGGCCACAACTGAGTTGGCGACCCTTAAGCAAGCGCTGTCCGAGGCCGAAAAGAGGGCGGCCACGGAGTGCACCGAGCGGGAGAAGCATGAGACGCAGCTTGGCGAGGTGCGGCAAGAGCTCCAGGCTCTCATGAAAAAACATGAGAGTTTGGAGCTTGACTCGAAGACGCGAGAGTCTGAGCTCGCGGCGGCCATTGAAGATGCCAAGTCTGCCAAGGCCGAAGCCCAGAAGGCCCTCCAGGAGGTTGAGGCAATAAAAAAGATAGCGGCGGGTAAGCATTCTTTATGCAAAGCAAGCACGTAAAAGTGAATTACTTGTCACTTACCCGAATCCAGAGCTCTCCAGGAGCATTCGCAGACTTGCCCCATAGCGTGTCGGATGCCGCCGCCTTCTACCGAGCCGAGGAGGGAAGCTCGACGGAGAAGGTGTTCTGGTATCAGTATGCTGAGGCCGAACACCCGGTGCCCTTAAACGACCAGCTGAAACAGCTAGTCGAGCTCCATAAGGTGGCCGAACAGGCCATGAAGGGCCTCATTGTCCGGCTGTGGCCTGGAGAGGCCATGCCTGGGAGCTACTTCAGGCTGGTGAGGTGGCTGGTGGAGGCCTGTCCAAGGCTCGAAGTCATCAAGCGCTCCGTATGCATCGAGGGTGCCTGTAGGGCGCTTGCACGTGCGAAGGTGCACTAGGGCAAGCTGGATGCTGAGAAGCTTGTGAAGGACGGGCCACCGCCGGGCAAGGAGCATCGCAAGTTCGAGATGTATTATGAGGGCGTTCTGAAGGGTGCCCCGCCTTGTGGCGGATGAATGTTGCATGAATGTAATTTTTCAGTGAACTCGCTCGTTTTGTCCTGTGCGCTGAAAACTTGTTCATGTGCGCTAAGCAATGCTTTTTGAATTTAAAATATTACCTTCTTTGCAGCCGTTTATCAAATTTGAGATATGGCGAGTCATCGGCTTCTGCCCCCATGGCACGAGTGCTGGGGTGTTCGGGATAAACATGAGCGCTCTTTTTCCCATTCTTGGGTCCTTCGAGGGAGGCGCTCAACACAACGAACAAGGCAATCGGACTATAATGCTTGAACACTCTCACTTAGCCATAGAATTCTATAATTTTAAATTTTGGCGAAGCCCCTAGTGTTCGGAAGACCGAGTTCGGGGCGCTATCCACGCCTAGGCCGGACAAAGCCGACTCCTCGCTCTAAGAGGCATAAGTCTTTAGGGACTTGAAAACCTCTCGAATAGCGACCAGCTCTCGCCTCATCATGATGGTGAGTTTTAGCTTTCTCTACTGAGGTGCTTAGCCCACCTCAACTAGGGCACAATTGCAGTAGTTCTCCTAGTGCTACCTTAGCCGATATGACGGAACGGAAGGTGCCAAAACATAGGAGTCGGGCAAACCCAACTATTGACCCAAGACATGATTCGGAGCCGATGCATATAATGCTATAAGTTCGGGGTGCCGCACTTGTGAAAGTGTTCGGACTTCTCACACCATGTTGTGGGGTACTTAAGCCCCTAGCGTATTGGCCGTACCAAAGTGTATGGGTGCAACATGTCATTAATGAACATATATTCGTAAAAAAGAGGTAATGCAATAATATTCGGAAGCTATGCATTGTTTATTTAAAAAGGCTGCGATCAAAGCAGAACGATACAAATAGTGCAACAAGCAAAAGATGGGACTATCAAATATGTCCTTTCCAGGGGCGAGCTGCGGAATGTTATGCGAAACAGGTATACTGCTCGTTATAGAGACCACCTTAGAGTTCTGTAGTGCGGCGTAGCTTTCTGCTTCCCTGGTTCTATCATTTGTGCGGCAATTGTACTGCCGGACAAGCCTTCCGAAGAATGGAGTCCTGAAAATAAGAGAAAATTAAGAAATCGGCAGCCCCTAGTGCGGTTTAAGTCACGTTTCGGGGGTGCCGTGATGGTGCCCCTCCCCTTGTGCCCATGGTATTTCCACAGCGTAGTTATATACGTGCAACACTGGTTTCGCAAGTTCGCGAGGGCTGGGGTTGGGGCCGCATTTCTGCGCTTGCTCGGAATGTGTCAGGCGGTCTTGTTGTAGGTTACTCCGGGCGCGCTTGACGGTGTCCGGACGTTTAATGGCCGGACTGGACAATTTCCTTGAGAGGCTGCTTTGTACTTCCGCTACGATAGCCGCCGTATGCTCCTCCGTTCGGAGAGAGCGTTCAGTGTTTCCATTGACCGTGATGACGCCTCAAGGGCCTGGCATCTTGAGCTTGAGGTATGCGTAGTGCGGCACCGCATTGAACTTGGCAAATGCGGTTCGCCCGAGCAGTACGTGATAGCCACTGCGGAACGGGACTATGTCGAAGATTAACTCCTCGCTTCGGAAATTATCCGGAGATCCGAAGACCACTTCAAGTGTAACTGAGCCTGTACAGTTGGCTTCTACACCTGGTATGACGCCTTTAAAGGTCGTTCTGGTGGGTTTAATCCTCGAGGGATCGATGCCCATTTTCTGCACAGTATCCCGATAAAGCAGGTTCAGGCTGCTAGCGCCGTCCATAAGGACTCTAGTGAGGTGAAATCCGTCAATAATTGGGTCTAGAACCAATGCGGCAAATCCGCCATGACGGATTCTAGTGGGGTGGTACCTTCGATCGAAAGTGATCGGGCAGGAAGACCATGCGTTGAACTTTGGGGCGACTGGCTCCATCGCGTATACGTCCCTTAGCACACGCTTCCGCTCCCTCTTGGGGACGTGGGTTGCGTATATCATGTTCACCGTCCGCACTTGTGGGGGAAAACCTTTCTATCCACTGTTGTTCGGCGGCCGGGGCTCCTCCTCGTCATCGCTATGCAGCCCCTTGTCTCTGCTTTCGGCATTTAACTTGCCTGCCTGCTTGAACACCCAACAATCCCTGTTGGTGTGATTGGCTGGTTTTTCGGGGGTGCCATGTATCTGGTATGAGCGGTCGAGTATTCGGTCCAAACTAGACGGGCTCGGAGTATTTCTTTTGAATGGCTTTTTCTGCTGACCGGGTTTAGAGCCTTTGAATCTGGCATTAACTGTCGTATCCTCAGCATTGTCGCCGTTGATGCAGCGCTTTTGCTTGTTGTGACGCGACCTACCACTGCTGTCCTTGGTATCCGAATTACCAGGGCTCTTGGTCATGTTATTGCTGCGAGCTAGCCAGCTGTCTTCTCCCGCGCAAAAGCGGGTCATAAGTGTCGTGAGGGCTGCCATAGATTTCAGCTTTTCCTGTCCTAGGTGCCGTGCAAGCCACTCGTCACGGATGTTATGCTTGAAGGCTGCTAGGGCCTTTACGTCCGGACAATCGACGATTTGATTTTTCTTGGTTAGGAACCGTGTCCAGAATTGTCTGGCCGATTCCTCTGGCTGCTGAATTATGTGGCTTAGGTCATCAGCGTCTGGTGGTCGCACATAAGTGCCCTGGAAATTGTCGAGGAATGCGGCTTCCAGGTCCTCCCAACAACCAATTGATTCTGCTGGCGAGCTGTTAAGCCAATGCCGGGCTGGTCCTTTAAGCTTGAGTGGGAGGTATTTGATGGCGTGTAGGTCATCCTCGCGGGCCATGTGGATATGAAGGAGATAGTCTTCGATCCATACCGCAGGATCTGTTGTGCCATCGTATGATTTGATGTTCATGGGTTTGAAACCCTCAGGGATTTGATGATCCATTACTTCATCTGTGAAGCATAGTGGGTGTGCGGCGCCTCTGTATTGGGCTACATCACGACGCAGCTCAAACGAGCTTTGTCTACTGTGTTCGGCCCGGCCGGATTTACTGTGTCCGCCGTGACGAGTACCGTCTCGTGCCGTGGGGCACCCACGTGATCCGTAGATCGATCTTGTTTGCCTTGCATTGTCCTCCAATATATCTCGCAGGTCTGGCGCATTTTCCCATGCCTTGGTAGTTTTTAAGCGGCGCCGGGGTGCGGCCTGAGTGGAGGGATGATAGGCCTCTCTGTTGTGGCCACGGGGTGGCCGGTCGGCCGCATCATGCGTTGGTGATGTAGGTTTAGGTGCTTCCTCCTCTAATTGGGGTAGCAACCAGCGCTTTGGGTAGCTCTTGGAGGGGCGTTCGAGTTCATGCTCTTCGGCCGCAAGGACTTCAGTCCATCTGTCAGCTAGCAAATCTTGATCAGCTCTAAGCTGTTGTTGTTTTTTCTTGAGGCTACTCACGGTGGCCATAAGCCTGCGTTTGAAACGCTCTTGTTCGACAGGATCCTCCGGCACGACACATTCGTCGTCGTCGAGGCTTGCCTCGTCTTCGGAGGGAGGCATATAATTATCATCCTCGACCTCTCTGTCTGCCGCTCTCTCATGAGGGCTGGCTTTTCTATCCTCCTATGTTGAATCTTGCTGGAGGTGGTTGTCTTCAGCATTGTCCGTGGTGTTATTATCCCCCGTGCCGGAATCACCATTTTTGTTTTGGCGGGATTTATAGCGGCGCCGCTGACGCCGGCGCTTAGGCTGCTTCTTGGAGGGGTCATCCTCCGCTGTTCCATTGCCATTGCCTTCTTTTGGGGTGTCCACCATGTATATATCATACAAAGAGGTGGCTTTCCAGTGCCCTATAGGCGCTGGTTCTTGATCGTCTCCTGCATCGGCGTCCATACCGTCGATGTCTTCGGAGTCGAAGTCGAGCATGTCGGTTAAATCACCGATAGTGGCTACGAAGTGGGTGGTGGGTGGCTTTGAATTTCTTCATCGTCCGCATCCCAACCTTGCTGACCATAGTCCAGCCAGGGCTCTCCTGACAAAGAGAGAGACTTTAGTGAATTCAGAATATCGCCGAAGGGCGAGTGCTGAAAGATGTTCGCGGCGGTGAACTCCATGATCGGCGCCCAATCGGGTTCGATCGGTCGGGGTGCGGAGGGCTCGGAGTCTGGAGAGGAGTCCGGCTCCTTGGAGTCACGGGCTTCGCAGAGAATAGGGCTGGTGTTCGGCTCGATCACCATAGAGATTGCAGCCCCCGAGGCGGTGTCTAACCACCCATCCTCAGTTGGTGTGATCGGCTCCGAGCTAGGGGTCGGAGCGGACACAGGTGCGGCCTCCAGGGCACCGTTAGGCGGCAGAGCTAAATCATGCCCATCATGACAGTGCGGCGTGCTCGGCTGTGGCTCGAATCCGTCGAAGATCAAGTCTCCGCGGATGTCGGTCGTGTAGTTCAAACTTCCAAATCTGACCTGATGGCCAGGGGCGTAGCTTTCGATCTGCTCCAGATGACCAAGCGAATTGGCCCGCAGTGCAAAGACTCCGAATATGAAGATCTGTCCGGGCAGAAAAGTCTCACCCTGGATCGCATCGCTGTTGATGATCGGAGAAGCCATCGGGCCTAAAAGTGACGACATAGAGGAACTCTCAATGAAAACACCAATGTCGGTGTCAAAACCGGCGGATCTCGGGTAGGGGGTCCTGAACTGTGCATCTAGGCCGGATGGTAACAGGAGGTAGGAGACACGATGTATTACCCAGGTTCGGGCCCTCTTGATGGAGGTAAAACCCTACGTCCTGCTTGATTAATATTGATGATATGGGTAGTACAAGAGTAGATCTACCACGAGATCAGAGAGGCTAAACCCTAGAAGCTAGCCTATGGTATGATTGTTGTTCGTCCTACGGACTAAAACTCTCCGGTTTATGTAGACACCGGAGAGGGCTATGGTTACACAGAGTCGGTTACAATGGTAGGAGATCTACATATCCGTATCGCCAAGCTTGCCTTCCACGCCAAGGAAAGTCCCTTCCGGACACGGGACGAAGTCTTCAATCTTGTATCTTCATAGTCCAGGAGTACGGCTGAAGGTATAGTCCGGCTATCCGGACAACCCCTAATCCAGGACTCCGTCAAAGTGCAAGAGGGAGGGGGGATAAAGGAAGGGGGAGGAAGAAGAGGGGGAAAAGGTGGAAGATATTTTGGCTGGCGACCATAGCAGTAGCACGGAGCACTAAAGCACGCTACTGCTATGTGTGCCAGCCAAAATATCTACTGGTAAGTAAAACTAGCTATAGCGTTTGTCCAGAACCCATGCTACTGGTAAAAGATTACACATAGAAGAAGTAGCAGTAGCACTTCTTGGTGGACAAGCACTACTGCTATGTTCTTAACAGTAGCGCTGATTAGAGTACCAACGCT
>NC_041388.1:196489568-196517518 GCF_002162155.2 Triticum dicoccoides | reverse complement strand
GTGGCTAACATACCAGTAACGTGCCCGCTGGAAACCCACGCTACTACTAAGCTATACCGGTAGCACGCTTTATAACAGACGCTAGTTGTCGGGGGTTGGGTGCGACATATGCCAAGGGATGGCTTATCATGGTGGGGGCGAGTAGAACGTCGCCGGTGCCTGGAAACGGGATAAGGCAAAGGCATGCACGCCGGTGAATCCTACCCAGCTTCGGGGCTCTCCGGGGAGACAATACCCCTACTACTGCTCTGCGGGGTCTCCGCATGATCACTATGGCAAAGCATGTACACGGTTGCTCCTTGAGCTGTTTCCTGGAGGTAGGAGAAGGCTAGGCTTGCTTTCTCCTTCCTATATGATCTGGTCTAGTGCTAATGGATTCGAACCCTTTGCATGGGTGCCCTGGGGGGTTTATATAGGCCTACCCCCCAGGGGTACAATGGTAATCCGGCCGGGCGCGGGCCCAGCCGTCAGTTTCTCCGGCCTCCATCTTCTCCGCCGACTGCTGGGGCCCGCCAACTGGTCCGGTACGGCGCCGACAGGCCGTGTCCGCCGTTGGCGGGTCTTGCCGGCTGCTGATTACTGTATCGTGCTTCTAATGGCGCGGGCTTGGTCATGGGGTCGTGGCAACAGCCCCGCCGCCTGGCGGGCGATCACTATTGGCACTCCCCGTCATATCTGGTTAATGGCACGTGGTCCCCGGGGGAGGGGCTGGCCGACTCGCAACGGGTCTGACTGGTGACGCTCTCGCGGTTTTCTGGACTCCCGCTGACTTGTGGGGCCCGCCGCCCTAGGGTCGTACAAACAAGCCGTCGTGGGTGCAGGATTCTGCCAATGGTGCTGATGTCAAGGCCGGCATGGCAACAGTGCCGCGCCGGACGGAGATCTCCACGGGTACGGCGTACTGTGGCCATGCCTGCTTCTGGATAGGGGTGGGAGTGGGCTTTACTATAGCCACTCCCCGTCCCGTCCCTCTTGATGAGGGCATGGGGTTTGTTGGAGTCGCGGGCCGACTCCCCAAATCCGGCTTCTCTGGAAGTCGTCAGTCAGGAGTCGGCTCATCCTAAAGTCGTCCCAGGGACTCGGCCGTGAGCGGGCAGTCGGTTGCCTTGCCGCCGACTTCTCAGAAGGCGGTTCTTCGTCCAGGGGTCTTGAGGGGCGCAGCCTGCCCAGATGTCTTGAAAGGTTCAGGGACTCGGGTTAGCCTACCCGTGGCCCATTACTCCGACAGTAGTCCCCAAAGCTGATGAGGCGCCGCGGACGATCGGCCGAGGAGCCTTAGCAGTTTCTCTTTCCGGGTGCTCGAGACACGGATCTTGCTTGACATCTGCGGGGCCGACAAGAAGGAGTCGGACTCGCTCAACTCTGACTTGTACAATATTTCGAACACCGCGGCGGGATCTAAGTGGCGTCCTAGCTAAGCTTCCAGGCCGCCGCCCGTTCCGGGCCTGTCACGTGGCAACACGCGGCTGGGCCAGTCTGCCTGCCCACGCGCGTGACGGGACAGTCCCACAGGCGGGGCCTGCCATTACCGTGCCTCGGCGCACGAGCGGATCCGCTGCGGCCCGAGCGGATGGTTGGGATTCCCGTGAAGTTACTGCGCGCAGTAACTTTGGCGTGGAAACATGGGGGTCATGGGGTCGTGGGCGCAGTAAATCCCATGACTGCCCCCTCGGCTTCGCAGCCCATGAGGCTATAAGTAGGGGGAGGAGGGGGGCGCGGCAGAGCACGCGCGCCCCTCCTCCACGCTACTCCTTGCTCTTGTTCTTCTTCTTTCTCGCACCGCCGCGCGCCCAAGCTTTGCCGAACGCCGCGGCGATCCGCTCACAATGAGCTCTTCCTCTGCCGTCGCGCCTCCCTCTATGCATTCCGGCACCTGGGATGGCTCAGAGGTCCACGACGACCACATCGAGTTCCTCCGCAAGACTCATCGGCTTCCCGGCGAGGATTACGTGCGGGTATGCCTTGCGCCGAGGGGGAGATCTCTCTAGCGCCGGAGGAGGGCGAGCGGGTTATTTTCCGCTCGCACTGCTTGCGCGGCCTGGGGCTGCCGGCGAGCAGCTTCTTCCGCTCCTTTCTGGAGTTCTACGGGCTCCAGCCGCACCACCTCACGCCCAACACGGTGGTGCTGCTATCCGCCTTCATTGCCCTGTGCGAAGGCTTCCTCGGAGTCCTCCCCACCATCGAGCTCTGGGGGGAGTTCTTCTACTCCAAGCTCGGCACCCAGGCCACAGGCGTGCCGGCTCACTGCGGCGCGTCCATCGCCGTGCGGAGGCCAACAACCCCTTCCCCACCATCAAGCTGATAAAGTCGGTGAAGATGTGGCAGCGATCGTACTTCTACATGAAGAGCGTCTTCGCGAAGGGCAATGGGTCAATCGGCTGTGAGGCTGCCCAACTGGTCGTATCGGGCCAAGTCGCTGACGCTCGCGGGAGCCGGCACCGTCACGCGACTCTGAGTGCTGACGCAGTCGGAGGGCCTGACTGGTCCGGATCTGCTGGCCGCCTTCGTGGCGCGCCGAGTTCTCCCGCTCCAGGGTCGCCCCCACATGATATGCCAAATGAGCGGGCACCGTGACCCGAGTCGGATGTGCACCAAGGACATGCCTCACGAGGAGGTGGCCTACATGGTGAACTACCTCTTGGACAACAAGCTCCTGGAGGATTGGCGGTTCGGCAAGGAGCCGTACTCTCGCGCCAACCCCCCGCCCACAGTGAGTTGCCTTTTTCCTTCTTTCTTTGAATTGTCTTCTTTCTTGCCGAGTTTGTCTTGTCCGACCAGACCAGTCGTCTTTGGTCAGAATCCCCTCCTCCATCCATCAGCCGGCACCGCGGGGCCGGCCTGCGAGTTCCTCGCCGACCGGGCGGAGAGCGACGTCGACGACCCCGATCTCGGGGCGGCGGCTTTGGAAGACGACGCCGAGGGAGGAGGCGGCCCGCGGCTCGGGGCTAGTCTAGAGGACTGGCCTGATGATGATGAGGAGGTCGCTCCCCGCCACCGGCCAGGAGCCGGCCATCCCGGCGCGGGCACTTCTGCCGCGCCGGGCGCTCCAGGCGGTGAGAAGAAGTGCAGGGCCGTGCCGACCTTGTTCGGCAGTCGGCCGAAGAAGCCCAAGAGTTCGGCCGCGGCGACCAAGCGGGACGAGGCGGCCGCGAAGGCCATCCGCTTTCGCAAGGAAGTAAAGAAGCCGCCACTGGTCTCCGCATGAGTATTCCATCTTAACGCTTTTATTTCTTCTTTGTGGCTTTTGTCTGAGTCTTTTACTTGCTTCCCTCGCTTCAGGGCTCCCCTCACTCTTGAGAGGGTTGTCGCCGCCTTCGTCATGGGGTCGGCGGAGACGTCCGCCACCACTCGGCGGATTGACCCCGCCGCCGACCTCCGGGAGGCGACAGAGCGGAACGCGCAAGAGAAGCGCAACGAGGAAGAGGCCGCCCGCCTGGAGAAGCTGGCGGAGGCCGAAGCCGCTGCCGCGGCGAGGCGGCAGGCTGAGGAGGCCGCGCACCGCCAATCGGCGGTGTTCGTCACCCCGCTGAACTCTGCGCCGCCACCTCTGGAGTTCACAGGGCAGACTGGGGAAGGCGGTGGCGAGAACCCATCATGGAGAGGGAAGGTGGAGACACCTCCATGCCGGACGTGATTGTTCTGCCGCCACCTCCGCCGCCGTCTGGGAGCACGCAAGGCAAACAGCTGGCGGACCCGCCGGTGCCGCCGACTGAAGATGAGGCCGTGGCGAGGCTACTCCTTCAAGTCGGCTCACCAATGCACCGCCGTCTTGAGAAGGCGACTTCGGCGCCACGCCCTTTGGAGACCAGCACCGCCAGCTCGGCGATCCCAGATGCCGAAGAGACGAGCGCCACGCCCATTGAGTGGGTGCGAGGAGGCGGCACGGGCCCGCTGAACCAGGCACTTCTGGACGTCCAGATGAAGCTGTGAGCTGAGGGCGACGCCATCCAGAACTGCACCAAGGCGTACCTGGCGTCGCGGGCAGCCGTCCGGGTATGCTTTCTCTTTTGTCCTTGTTTTCTTGTTCGTCTCTGTGGGGGCGCGCCAGCGCACCCACTGGGTGTAGTCCTCGAGTTTCGGGCTGGCTGCTGAGCAGGCGGCCCGGAACTCCAATTGGTGAGTTCCGGGTACTAACTTTTGTCTGAAATACTTGTCGCAGGACTACCACAACCTCCGTGTCACCGCCTTCAACCGCAATGTTGAAGAGCCGGGCAAGTGGACCGCCGACTTGTCGGAGAGCCGGAGTGAGTCCTTTTTCTTCTTTGCGGGGGCGCGCTGGCGCACCCGCGGGCTGTAGTCCCCGAGATTCGGGCCGACTGCTGAGCAGTCGGGCCAGACCTCCCCGGCGACCATCTTTCTTGATGACTTAACGCCTTCTTTCTTCTTTGTCTTCAGAGGCCAATGCCACTCTTCAACAGCAACTGAGCAAGGCCAACTCCGCGTTGCGCGCTAAGGGGGAGGAGTGCGGCAAGCTCGCCGCAGAGCGCGATTAGCTGGCCGCACAATTGGCAGAGCAGCAGGATCTACTCAAGAAGACGCAGAAGGAGGCGGAAGAAGCAGAGACCGCCCTCCTGGCCGAGTTCGCAAGCGAGCGCTCCTCCTGGTCTGACAAGGAGGAATTGCTGGCCTCCGGGTTCCATGAGATTGAGGACATCGTTGATGGTGAGTTTCTTTACTTTCTTTCTTCGAGCTGCCGACTATAGGTCGAGCCGACTCCTGATTTTTGACTTGCTTCTTCATTTTTTTGTCTTGGCAGCTTCTTCCCTGGCCACTCGCAGGCCGCCAACCAAGCCATTGAGGTTGACCGTGAAGGGCGGAGGGTGGAAGGCGCAGAGATCGCCGCCGATGCCCCCCAAACCCTTGACGAGCAGCTCCTGAGCATCGAGGCTCGCATTCGGCCGGCTCACCGGATGCTACGCCGGCTTCAACGTGTCGGCGCCCAGGCGATCGCTGCGCAGTGGCCAGACATGCAGGCTCCGCGCACCCCCAGTCGGACTGCTGACTGGCTCGAGGTCGCGGCTGGCTGTCTTGAGGCCTGGAAAGGTTCCTCGGCCCGGGCTGGAGCGCGCCGAGCCTTGGAATTCGTCAAGGCGTGGTATCCGAGGCTGGACCTAGACCGGCTGGCCACACTCCGGCTAGAGGCCCAGCCGGAGCTGGCAGCCGCGAAAGATGCCCTCATCAAGCGCGCCACAGCGATCGCCGAGTACACCGAGACCAGCATCTTCGTCCCCGAGCGGGCTGAAGACGGCGAGGAGGTACCGCCGGAGTGGTTTGGGATGAACCCAGACTACGGCGAGGACTCGGTGGAGGTGATCGGCTCCAGCGTCAAGGAGGAAGGCGAGGCGGAGGACGGAGGCGAGGTGGAGGCAACAGAAGATGGAGCGGACGGCCAGCCTCAGTTCGACCGTGCCTCCAGCAACAAGCCACGTGCGACCGAGCCGACTGCCGCTGGAGGCGATCAAGCCGAGACTGCCCAGCCGGCCGCCCCAACGCCTGACACCGCCATCTCCTTTGACCCTCCGAATCCGTCTGCCGCACCTTAGGTTGTCGCCTTATCTTTGTTTTATCTGACTTAGTAGTCTCTGAAGAACTTGTTAATTAACACAATTCCACCCGTGGGTGTATTTTGAACATCTGCTCGAAGATTCGGCCAAGGGCCTATGTTATGTAAATATTTATCCGATTCTATCTTTTCCTGCTCATTGCTCCTTTGGCTTTTTCCTTTGCCGCCTTCCCTTAGTTGTCGTCTTGCCAGTTGGGCGGCCGCTCTGCGGACTGCCACTGGATCAAATGCTTGGCTACTTTTGGGAAGGCAAGTACTTAGCCGTTTTAGAGTTTTTTTAGCAAGTTGAATAGAAGGCGGCGAGCCGGCTGCTCAATAGTCGGTTTGCGAAAAAAGGCTGGAAGCCGGCTTAAGCTATGTTTTATGCTTTGAGTCCTTAGCCATTTTTCATGGGAACGCCTATTCTACCTTACTCCTGCCCACCGGACAGTCGCTCGACGAGCTGCGGCTTCTGACAGGAGATGGCTTAGGCGCCACACACTACTTGTTCGACTGCAGAAAGCATTTCATAGCGCGAGGCGGCAAGTCCCCGGGCCGACTAGTCGAACCCGGTGCCATGGGGCATAACAAAGAGTAACATACTCGTAGGCATAATTCTTATCATATAGATAAAAGAGGGCAGTCCCCGAGCTTGTCTTTGGGGCCCCGAAGTCTTGGTACTTTAATACAAAAGGTAGCATGGTACATACTACATCAACTGTAAAATCTTCGGAGGAGATTTGCATTCCATGGCCGCTCTGTCTCTTTGCCGGAGTCGTCCCTCTTGCGTGCTCGGGGCTTCTGAGCGTCGATCAGGTAGTAGGAGTCGTTGCCCAGCACTTTGCTGATGATGAAGGGGCCTTCCCAAGGCGCCGACAGCTTGTGCTGGCCGGCTGTTCGCTGGATCAGTCGGAGCACAAGGTTGCCCTCTTGGAAAGATCTCGGCCTGACCTTCCTGTCGTAGTATCAGCGCAAGCTCTGCTGGTAGATGCTGGACCGACTGAGTGCCAACAGCCGACCCTCTTCCAGAAGACCGACGCCGTCTTGACATGCTTCTTCTGCTTCCTCCTCGGTGTACATGGTGACTCGCGGGGAGTCGAACTCTATGTCCGTTGGGATGACGGCTTCAGCACCATAGACGTGGAAGAAAGGTGTGAATCCTGTTGACTTGTTTGGAGTCATGCGCAGACTCCAGAGAACGGCCGGCAACTCATCAAGCCAGCAGCCAGCCGAGCGCTCCAGAGGCTCGACCAGTCGGGGCTTGATGCCGGAGAGGATGAGGCCGTTTTCTCGCTCCACCTGGCCATTTGACTGCGGATGGGCAACGGACGCTAAGTCCAGTCGGATGCCCTGTGTCACGCAGAAACAAGCCAAGGCGCCTTTGGCAAAATTTGTGCCGTTGTCGGTGATGATGCTGTGTGGTACGCCGTACCGAATTTTGATGTCGGAGATGCAAGTCACGATAGTCGGACCATTCAGTTTCTTGATTGGCTTCGCTTCTATCCACTTGGTGAACTTTTCCACCGCGACAAGTAAGTGAGTTAAGCCACCTCGTGCCGTCTTGAATGGTCCCACCATGTCTAGGCCCCAAACTGCGAAGGGCCAGGTAATGGGGATGGTCTTGAGTGCAGAAGCCGGCTAATGTGGCTTGGAGCGGAACTTCTGGCACCCTTTGCATTCTTGACCAATTCCTTGGCCTCTTCTAAGGCAGTCGGCCAGAAGAAACTATGTCAAAAAGCTTTGGCGATAAGTGCTCTTGAAGCCGCATGGTGGCCGCACTCGCCTTGATGGATGTCTTTGAGAATTGCTTGGCCTTGCTCTGGCTCCACGCACCGCTGGTAGACACCAGTGACGCTGCGCCTGACCAGCTCTCTGTTGACTATGGTATAGGCGGCCGCTCGGCATTGTACTTGTCGAGCTGATGTCTCATCAGTCGGCAGCTCTTTGCTCACCAAGAATTTGAGGATGGGCTGGGCTCACGAGGGTGCTGCTCTTTCTTCAACTGCCAGAACTGCAAGTTGGACGAGGGCGGCTGGGCTGGGAGGCGGTGGGCTGGAGCCAGTAATTGCTTTGAATTAATGAAGTCCCCGGGCCGACTGGTGCAGCCCTCGGGCCGAGCTCTGGAGTCTTCAGGCTGGTTGCCGCAGTCGGGCGCTGGTGGTAGGTACTGGGTCTCGGCCCAGTCGACGAGGAAGTCGGCCAGTGCCTGTGACTTGATGGCGGTGCGGGGCTGGTAGTAGATGGTGTAGGGAGCCAACTCTATGGCCCATTTGGCCACTCGGCCAGAAGCATCTCGGCTTTCGATGATATCGGCAAGTGGGGTCGTGCAGACCACAGTGATTGGATGCTCTTGAAAGTAAGGCTTCAACTTCTTGGTGGAAAAGTTCACGCCATAGCACATCTTCTGGTAGTGGGGGTAGTTCTGCTTGGAGGTGGACATCACTTCGCTCAGGTAATATACCGGTCTCTGGACAGGTAGTGCCTTGCCTTCCTCCTTGCGTCCCACTACAATGACTATGCTGACTACCCGGCTGGTGGCGGCGATGTACAGGAGCATGGGCTCCTTAGGAGTCGGAGCCGCCAGAACGGGTGGGGTAGTCAACATCTTCTTCAAGTGAAGAAAGGCTTCGTCCGCCTTGTGGTTCCACTCGAAAAAAGTGGTCTTCTTCACGAGCTGGTATAAGGGGAGAGCTTTCTCGCCCAGCCGACTGATGAATTGGCTGATGGATGCCAAGCAGCTACTGAACTTTTGCACGTCTAGCAGTCGGCTAGGTACCTCCATCCTCTCAATGGCCTTGATCTTTGCAGGGTTGCACTCTATGCCGCGTTCAGAGACCAGGAAACCAAGGAGTTGGCTGGCTGGTACTCCGAAGACGCACTTCTCAGGGTTGAGCTTGATCTGGAATCGGCACAGGTTCTCAAAGGTCTCCTTGAGGTCTTCCAGCAGTGTTCCATGATTCTTCGTCTTCACCACCATATCATCCATGTAGACATGGACGTTTCTGCCGAGTTGCTTGAGGAGGCACTTCTGCATGCAATGCTGACATGTGGCGCCGGCATTTCTCAAGCCGAACATCATGGTTAGGTAGCAGAAGGCTCCAAATGGTGTGATGAAGGCGGTCTTTAGTCTGTCAGCCGGGTTTAGCTTGATCTGGTGATATCCTGAATATGCATCCAAGAAACTCAACAACTCGCATCCGGCCGTGGAGTCTATCACCTGATCAATTCTTGGCAAAGCAAACGGGTCCTTGGGGCAAGCCTTGTTGAGGCTTGTGTAGTCAATACACATTCGCCACTGCTTGTTCTTCTTCAGTACCAGGACCAGGTTGGCTAGCCAATCTAGAAAGAACACTTCCATAATGAAGCCGGCTGCTAGGAGTCGGGCTATCTCTTCTCCGACAACTCTTCTCTTTTCTTCTGATAAGCGGCGCAAGGGCTGCCTGACTGGCTTTGCATCAGATTGGACATGTAACTTGTGCTCGGCGAATTCCATCGGTACACCTGGCATGTCTTTGGGGGACCATGCGAACATGTCCCGATTCTCATGGAGGAAATCGACGAGCTCGCCTTCCTATTTGCTGTCGAGGTTTGCGCCTATGACAGTGTACCTCTCTGGGTGCTCCGGATCCAAGGGTATCTTCTTTGTCTCTTTGGCCGGCTTGAACGAACCCTCAGCCTCCAACTCCTTGGGGTTAGGCGACACCTCTAGCTGCTTGCCGGCCATCGCCACAACCCGGTCAAGGAGACGCTTCTCGGCCGCGATCACCAGGGACTCGGCCAACCGACTACTCTCAGCCGCGCAGGCAGACGACTTCCGATAGTCGCCGGCTTCGGTCAGAATCCCCTTGGAACTAGGCATCTTCATCTTGAGGTAGGCGTAGTGGGGGACCGCCATGAACTTGGCCAGGGCGGGTCGGCCAAGTAATGCATGGTATGCGCTCTCGAGATCCACCACCTCAAACCAAACTGACTCTCGGCGGAAGTGATCTTTGTCTCCAAAGAGGACGTCAATCAGGATCTTGCCGATTGGTGAGCAGGTAAGGACAGGAACAATGCCGTGGAACACAGTCCAGCTGTTTTGAAGCTGTCTTTGCTTGATTCCTAACTTCTCAATGGTGTCCTTGTACAGGATGTCGATGCTGCTGCCTCTGTCTATCAGAACTCGCGAGAAGCGAGCAGCTCGCCTATCTGTAGCAAAGGTAGCATCCAGGACCAAGGCATAGGAGCCCGGACTCGGCATCACCTCTGGGTGATCAGCTCTGCTCCAGCTGATAGACTTCTCGGACTAGTGCATGAATTCTGGTGTCTCTGATGCTACTGCATTCACCTCTTGCTGCTGCTGCCGCTTGCTACGTCGATCATCAGCCACGCTGGTAAATATCATGTAAGCTCCGTGCTCTTCGGGGTACTCATCTTATACTGCGCTGATTGGCCTAACAGCCGGTTGCTGGGCTGGAGGCGGAGGCTGCTGCCCAGCAGGCGGGGGAGGCAGGAGGCCGTCTCCTTTGGCGATCCTGGTGAGCCAGTGGCACTTCCGGGTGGTGTGATTCGACGGCTTCGCGCCGCTGTGGAACTTGCAAGGACCATCCAGAGTCTGCTCATATGAGAAAGCCGGCAACCAGTTGGGCTTGCCGCCTTTCTGTCGCTTGGGGGGAGGCTGCCCATCCGGCTGCTGGTCTTCGACTGTCGCTACCTGCCGACTGCTGGAAGCCGGCTGTGGGGCCTTGCGCTTGTGGTCGTTCTTCTGTTGTCGCCGACTGGCATCTCCAGCAGGAGTTCTAGGAGCTTGGGGGCCACTTTTCCAGTCGCACTAACTTGAATCTCCGGCTTCATGGAGGAGTCGGCTGTGGCATACTTGTCTGCTATGATTAGCAGCTCGTCGAGGGTCTCTGGCTCGTCGCAGAGGAGCTTGTGCTTGAGGAGGGTGCCTTCTCTGCACCCGGCAGTGAAGTACTCGATAGCCTGCACCTCGTGCACGCCCTCACAAGAGTTCTGGAGCTCGGCCCAACGCATGAGGTAGTCGCGAGTCGACTCGTTGGGGCCTTTCACGCACAAGGAGAGCTGGCGAGGTTTGGGAGGACGCTTGTACGTGCTTGTGAAGTTGCGGACGAACGCATCGGTGAAGTCGACCTAGCTGTTGATGTTGCGGGGCTTCAGGCTGTTCAGCCATGTCCGGGCCGTGCCCTAGAGCATGAGCGGAACGTATTTTACGGCAACACGCTTGTTGCCGTTCGCTATGCTGACGGCCGTGGAGTAGTCAACCAGCCAGTCCTCCGGCTTCACGGAGCCGATGTACTTGGGCGTGTCTCTTAGGAGCGTGAACCCTTTGGGGAAGGGCTCGTCTCGAATGCGGGGCCCGAAACAAGGCGGACCCAACTCATCTTCTTCTTCCAGCGCTAGGGATCGGTGAAGTCAGTCGATCCAGTGGCGGGCGTCATTTTCTCCGACTCCCTCTCGGCGGCCAAGGCGGTCGCCAAGAGTCGGATGGTCAACAGGCGGCGGGGAGACTCGCCTTTCCTTGCAAGGAGGAGGAGGCGGACAGTCGCCTCGTCGTTCCACTGCTCTCGAGTGGCCGTTTTGGTCGCGCTCTGGTAATGCGAGTAAGACTGTGGCTGACAGCCGGCTCCTTGTCCTTCCTTCCTCGGGGGCCGCCAGTCGGCGTCCGAGACGTCGCGCCTTGATCTCGGCGTGGAGGCGGGTCATCGTTTTGTCGCTGCGGCGCCTCTGTGTGGCAGCTGGCCTCATTCTATGCGGTAGCCGCGTCGGGGAGCCACTTGACTCGCTCCGTCATCAGGCGGCGCTCTTCACCCTCGAAGTTGTCCAGCTCGTCCGCCACTGCCTGGGCGGCTCGAATTTTCTCCGCAGGCGTGGCGTACACAGGGTGATTTGCCCCGAACAAGTTGGCGATGGCCACGCCGCGCTGCTGGACCGCACCTAGGCGGCTGGGCCCAACTGGGGCTGGCGAGCCACCCACAGCGCAATCCATCCATGCTGGTAGGCTTCTGACAAGCGTCTCATGCTAGCCAGCTTCTTCGCACCTTCGACGAGCTGAAGGCAGCGCGCCTCCAACGTTTCTGCGTCAACGTCTTCTGGAATAGGCGCAATCAGGTCTTGCAATGCCGCGCCAAGTGGGTCATGCGCTCCTTCGCCGGGATGCTCGTCATGACTGATGACGAGCACCTCTGAGACAGTGCTTCCGTCGCTCTCCACACGAGGGAGCGGCTCATCATAGACCACCACGTTGGTGGGGAACGC
Source organism: Triticum dicoccoides (assembly GCF_002162155.2). Classification (NCBI taxonomy): domain Eukaryota; kingdom Viridiplantae; phylum Streptophyta; class Magnoliopsida; order Poales; family Poaceae; genus Triticum; species Triticum dicoccoides. The sequence continues at coordinate 196,505,721 of NC_041388.1, read as the reverse complement.
ATCGAGCGACGCGGTGTCTGAGTCGACCAGCATCGGGTCGGTGGAGCCTACAGACTCCAAGTCCACGGCAGGCTCGCCGGTGACGTGGAGTTGGTCAAGGAGACCCACGAGGAGGCTCTCAGGGCCGCCCGTGCCTGCGTCGAATGCAGGCTCGTCGGTGAGGCAGCCGGCTGCGCAGGCGATCTCAGCGCCGTGCAGCGCGTCGGTGCAAACTCTGTCTGGCGTGCCGGGCTGGCTGCGCTCGCCAGGGAGGAAAAGGGTTCCCGTCCAGAACAGGTCTCCGGACGATGGTGCACCGAGCCCCACGGTGGGCGCCAAATGTCGGGGGTTGGGTGCGACATATGCCAAGGGATGGCTTATCATGGTGGGGGCGAGTAGAACGTCGCCGGTGCCTGGAAACGGGATAAGGCGAAGGCATGCACGCCGGCGAATCTTACCCAGCTTCGGGGCTCTCCAGGGAGATAATACCCCCTACTGCTGCTCTGCGGGGTCTCTGCATGATCACTATGGCAAAGCGTGTACACGGTTGCTCCTTGAGCTGTTTCCTGGAGGTTGGAGAAGGCTAGGCTAGCTTTCTCCTTCATATATGGTCTGGTCTAGTGCTAATGGATTCGAACCCTTTGCATGGGTGCCCTGGGGGGTTTATATAGGCCTACCCCCCAGCGGTACAACGGTAATCCGGCCGGGCGCGGGCCCAGCCGTCAGTTTCTCCGGCCTCCGTCTTCTCCGCCGGCTGCTAGGGCCCGCCAACTGGCGGGACCCGCCGACTGGTCCGGTACGGCGCCGACAGGCCGTGTCCGCCGTTGGCGGGTCTTGGTGGCTGCTGATTACTGTAGCTGTGCTTCTAATGACGCGGGCTTAGTCATGGGGTCGTGGCAACAGCCCCGCCGCTTGGCAGGCGATCACTATTGCCACTCCCCGTCATATCTAGTTAATGGCGCGTGGGCCCCGAGGGAGGGGCTGGCCGACTCTCGGGGGCCGACTACCAATGGGTCCGACTGGTGATGCTCTCGCCGTCTTCTGGACTCCCACTAACTGGTGGGGCCCGCCGCCCTAGGGTTGTACAGACAAGCCATCGTGGGTGCAGGATTCTGCCCACTGGTGCTGATGTCAAGGCCGGCATGGCAACAGTGCTGCGCCGGACGGAGATCTCCACGGGTACGGCGTACTGTGGCCATGCCTGCTTCTGGAAAGGGGTGGGAGTGGGCTTTACTGTAGCCACTCCCCGTCCCGTCCCTCTTGATGAGGGCATGGGGTTTGTTGGAGTCGCGGGCCGACTCCCCAAAGCCGGCTTCTCTGGAAGTCGTCAGTCAGGAGTCGGCTCATCCTGAAGTTGTCCCTGGGACTCGGCCGTGAGTGGGCAGTCGGTTGCCTTGCTACCAACTTCTCAGAAGGCGGCTCTTCGTCCTGGGGTCTTGAGGGGCACAGCCTGCCCTGATGTCTTGAAAGGTTCAGGGACTCGGGTTAGCCTACCCATGGCCCATTACTCCGACACTAGTGGTACTTATCAGTAGCGTGGGGGTCCTTAACACGCGCTACTGATAAACTTCTATGTATAAGCCTTTCCCTAGTAGTGAGTCTCTTTCTAGCCTTCACTTGTACTAAGCGGGAATACTGCTTGTGCATCCACTTCCATAAACCCCAAAAGTTATTCCATATGAGTCCACCATACCTTCCTATATGTTGTATTTACCTGTCGTTCCAAGTAAATTTGTATGTACCAAACTCTAAACCTTCAAATCAAATTCTGTTTTTGTATGCTCGAATAGCTCATGTATCAACTAGGGATTTCTATATCTTCCATGCTAGGCGGGTTATTCCCAAGAGGAGTGGACACCGCTCCCCATTCACGAGAAAATGGCTGGTAACCGGGATCCCCAGTCCCATGCTCAAATCAAATCAAAATAATTGCAAACAAAACTCCCCCAGGATTGTTGTTAGTTGGAGGCACCCATTGTTTCGGGCAAGCCATGGATTGATGCTTGTTGGTGGTGGGGGAGTATAAACTTTACCATTCTATTTGGGAACCGCCTATAATGTGTGTAGCATGGAAGATATCGAGATCTCTCGGTTGTTATGTTGACAATGAAAGTATACCGCTCAAAATATTATTCCTCTCTATTTTCAAACTTTGCTCTAGCACCTCTACAAATCCCCGCTTCCCTCTACGAAGGGCCTATCTATTTACTTTTATGTTGATTCATCATCCTCTTACTAAAAAGCACTAGTTAGAGAGCACCGCTATCATTTGCATGCATTACTATTAGTTTACATTTAGTATGACTGTGGTTGGATCTCTTTGACCATGAATTACAATTTCCAGTCAGTCCTTGATCTTCAGAGGTGTTCTGCATTTATGATTTGCAGTCTCAGAAAGGGCTACCGAGATACCATCTTGTTATATCATATTATGATTTTCTTCAGAAAGTGTTGTCATCCGAGATTTGTTATTATTGCTCGCTAGTTGATTATGCCATTGATATGAGTAAACATGAGACCTAAATGTTATTGTGAATATGGTTAGTTCATAATCTTTGCTGAAAGCTTGAATGCTGGCTTTACATATTTACAACCACAAGAGCAAACAGAGTTTGTAAAAGTTTTTCTTTATCACTTTCAGTTTGTCAACTGAATTGCTTGAGGAGAAGCAAAGGTTTAAGCTTGGGGGAGTTGATACGTCTCCAACGTATCTACTTTTCCAAACACTTCTGCCCCTTGTTTTGGACTCTAACTTGCATGATTTGAATGGAACTAACCCGCACTGACGCTATTTTCAGCAGAATTGCCATGGTGTTATTTTTGTGCAGAAATAAAAGTTCTCGGAATGACCAGAAAATCAACTGAGAATATTTTTGGCATATATAAAAAATACTGGCGAAAGAATCAAGGTCAGGGGGCCAACACCCTGTCCACGAGGGTGGGGGCGCGCCTACCTCCCTTGGGCGTGCCCCCTTGCCTCGTGGGCCCCCTGGTGCTCCACCGACATCAACTCCAACTCTATATATTCACGTTTGGGCAGAAAAAAATCAGAGAGAAGGATTCATCATGTGTTACAATACGGAGCTGCCGCCAAGCCCTAATATCTCTCGGGAGGGCTGATCTGGAGTCCGTTCGGGGCTCCGGAGAGGGGAATCCGTCGCCATCGTCATCATCAACCTTCCTCCATCACCAATTTCATGATGCTCACCACCATGCGTGAGTAATTCCATCGTATGCTTGCTGGATGGTGATATGTTGGATGAGATTTATCATGTAATCGAGTTAGTTCTGTTAGGATTTGATCCCTAGTATCCATTATGTTCTGAGATTGATGTTGCTATGACTTTGCTATGCTTAATGCTTGTCACTAGGGCCCGAGTGCCATGATTTCAGATCTGAACTTATTATGCTTTGATGAATATATGTGAGTTCTTGATCCTATCTTGCAAGTCTATAGTCACCTATTATGTGTTATGATCCATTAACCCCGAAGTGACAATAATCGGGATACTTACCAGTGATGACCGTAGTTTGAGGAGTTCGTGTGTTCACTAAGTGTTAATGCTTTGGTCTGGTACTCTATTAAAAGGAGGCCTTAATAACCCTTAGTTTCCAATAGGACCCCGCTGCCACGGGAGGGTAGGACAAAAGATGTCATGCAAGTTCTTTTCCATAAGCACGTATGACTATATTCGGAATACATGCCTACATTACATTGATGAACTGGAGCTAGTTCTGTGTCATCCTATGCCATAACTGTTGCATGAGGAATCACATCCGACATAATTATCCATCACTGATCCATTGTCTACGAGCTTTTCACATATTGATATTTTCTTAGTTACTTTACCATTGCCACTGTTACAATCACTACAAAACCAATACTATTGCCTTTGCCACCGTTATTGTTACTTCCATATTACTTTGCTACTAAATACTTTGTTGCAGATATTAAGTTTTCCAGGTGTGGTTGAATTGACAACTCATCTGCTAATACTTGAGAATAATCTTTGGCTCCCCTTGTGTCGAATCAATAAATTTGGGTTGAATACTCTACCCTCGAAAACTATTGTGATCCCTTATACTTGTGGGTTATCACCTTTTTAGAGAAATCTAGAATATATAGATCACATCTATGTATACCGGTAAAGGCCATATTATGATTATCTCTTCGAAACACTTGGCAATCTACTTCGGTAAATAGGACATTGAAACCAAAGTCAGCTAGTCTAGATACAGAAAGTAAATTATAGCCAAGAGATTCAACGAGCATAACATTTTGGATGGAGCTGTCATGTGAGATGGCCACCTTACCAAGGCCAACCACCTTACCTTAGAGTTATCACCAAAGGTGACATACTTTCGAGGGCCATCATTTTCAGCTAGCTCACGGAACATATCCTTGTCTCTGGTCATGTGATCGGTACATCCACTATCAAGAACCCATTCCTTTCCTCCAGCCATATAGCCGCGAAGGTTAGCCATAAAACCAAAGTGTCTCATAGACTCATCGAGATAAAAGTCACTATCATCATCCTCATCATAATATCCATGTTCAACATTGTCTTGTGATTGATCATCACCTAGAGAGAGTGTTTCATTAGATGTATGACCATGGCAATGTGCATCTTTATGAATTCTAATGACTTGAGAGATAATGCTACTAATGACTCCAACTTCTCCTTTGGCACGCGTGAGGCCACGAAGCTCAAATGGACAATCATCAAATTTAGGATCATTAGGTTTCATTTTATGAAAATCTATGGACTTTTGAAGAATCACATCTAGATTTTTCAAGGAAAAGTTTGGAAACCATTCCTCAAGAAATCTCCATATGGTGTGAGCATATTCAAGAGTAGGCAAGCATACAATCAAATTTCTAGGCAATCCTCTAATGATAAGATTGATAGTTCTAAGATTGCGGATCATGTCAATAGACTCATCGGGGGGTAGGATGCAATGGATCAACAAGGGGTGCACAAGGGCTAGTAATGTACTTGTTCAGGTGATATTCATTGAAAATCTCAAGCATCTCATTTTTCCAAGCGTTATAGAACTCTCCATCAAGCATAGGCACTCTACGTCTAAAACTACCCATCGTAGACTCATCCATCTTCCTCCAATGGTGATTAAACCAAAGCAATGGAGACCAATTCTCTGATACTAATTGAAAGGATCGAGAAGAGGTGTCTAGAGGGGGTGATTAGACCCTCAACAAGCAAAAGTAGTAGTTTTGAAGTTCTTCAAGTTGAGGTGGAGTTTTAGCACAAGTTTAAGCATTCACAATACATTTAAAGCAAGCATGGCAAGAGTATATGAGAAGAGGAAAGTAAATCATGCAAGTTGTAAGAAAGTAAAAGGATGGGATTGGAGTGTGCAAACGCAATTGAGGACACGAAGATTTTTGGCGTGGTTCCGATAGGTGGTGCTATCGTACATCCACGTTGGTGGAGACTTCAACCCACGAAGGGTAACGGTTGCACGAGTCCACGGAGGGCTCCACCCATGAAGGGTCCATGAAGAAGCAACCTTGTCTATCCCACCATGGCCATCGCCCATGAAGAACTTGCCTCACTTGGGTAGATCTCCTTGCCCTTACAAACTCCTTGGTTCAACTCCACAATCTTGACAGAGGCTCCCAAGTGACACCTAACCAATCTAGGAGACACCACTCTCCAAAAGGTAATAGATGGTGTGTTGATGATGAACTCCTTGCTCTTGTGCTTCAAATGATAGTCTCCCCAACACTCAACTCTCTCTCGCAGATTTGGCTATGTTAGGAAGATGATTTGACTGGAAAGCAACTTGGGGAAGCCTAGAGATCAAGATTCTTGTGGTTGGATTGGAATGTCTTGGTCTCAACACATGAGTAGGTGGTTCTCTCTTAGAAAACAGGTAGTGGAAGTGTAGGCACATTCTGATGCCTCTCTCTTGAATAGAGAATAGGGGGCAGGTATATATAGCCTCCACACAAAATTTAACAATTAAACACATTTGATCCAACTCGGTCAGACCAAATAGGTAAACTCAGTGAGACCGATTCAGTTCAAAATGTGAACGTTAGGATTCTCGGTGGGACTGACATGATGAACTCAGTGGGACCGATGTGCTAGGGTTTAGGCAAAACCTCATCTTGGTTTGACCGATTACATAAACTCAGCGAGACCGATTTCAGTAATAAGCAAATAGAGAGTTGGGAAGGCAAACTCGGTGAGGCCAATTATATATTTCGGTGAGACCGAAATAATTGCAACAGGCAATAGAGAGTTTGCAAGGACATCTCGGTGAGACCGGGATCCTATCGGTGAGATCGAATTGATTAGGGTTTATGGCAGTGGCTATGTCAAGTGAACTCGGTGGCGCCGGATGAATCTAATCGGTGGGGCCGAGTTTGACTTTAGGTTTAGGACATATTTGGAATTGAGAAAGTTGTTGAGGGTTTTGGAGAATATCACTCAGCACTTTGAGCAAGTAGACCATTAAGCAACACCTCATCCCCTTTTAATAGTATTGGCTTTTCCTATGGACTCAATGTGATCTTGGATCACTAAAATAGAAATGAGGAGTCTTCAGCTTTTGCCAACCTTTGTCCTTAGCATCTTGAAGGGGTTCCACATCCTCTTGTCCGTGCCACGCCTTTGTTGATCTTTCTGAAATATACTAGATGGAAATATTAGTCTAACAAAAGATTTGTTGACATTAATTACCGAAATCACCCAGGGAGCACTTCTGCTTTCTGTTTTTACTTGAGTGTCAGGTGTGACGTGGGCGTGAGTAGTGGCATTTTGAGTGTAATATAGGCAGACAACAGAGTCATTTCACTATTCCCATTGCCTTCAATTTTTAGTGAGCTTCTACCCGAAACACCCCCCTCCAAAGCGAAATAAGTTAAGCCCGAGCCCATAACACAAAAATGACTTCTTTACATCTTTTATGGCTTATTTTGACAATAAGCCCTGAAAAGGCGGAATAGAACTAGCCCTTAACCTGCAATTCAATTGTATGTGCAATTATGAATCACTCCTGCCTGCTATAGTGTACATTTAGGCATCATCATACATGGCATAACCTAATACATGTGCATTTCATTATAGAATTTGGAATATGCAATGTTTATGTTAGTTCATACGTTGCACGTGATGTTTAAATTCCCCTTAAATCTTGTTAGTCAAGTGATGGTCTTTAAGCCTCCTTCTTTGCTTCTTTTCTTGATATGTAAGATTTGCTCACACATCTATTCAATTGCATGTTTGTATTAGCCAACCATACTAGGACTGTTTGCTTTGATTACTTGTTGTTCTTGACCTAAAACTCTAATAGAGGTTGTCAACAATTTAAACACTAAGGGCTACTATAGTGGGGACTTGTCTAACTCATAGGTGACATAAAGGTTTGGTTGTACACTATAGTAGGCTCTCCAAGAGTACCTGAAGATCTAGTTCGAAGGTATGCCTAGTTTTTACATAGTGCACACATAGTAAATGCTCATTTCATTGTGTGCAAGAGATGTGGCATGTTTCATTATGTGGTGTTGTTTTGTTATAATCTCATCCTTTTGTTTTGTTCATAGACTGGAAAGTATCCATATTTATCTTCCAAGGAGATGAGTAACTAGTTTGTGTCACCTTGCAGAGGGGGTGCAATGATGATAAGATTGAGGATTTCCAAGTACAATATGTTAGGAAGGAGCCTTGCAAGAGAAGGAGGAGCAGCACTGAGCCTGCTCAAATAGTTAAGGTAAGTCATTGTATCCAACTCAACTGTTCAATTGCTTGTTTGTTTCAGGCATAGTTAAATTGCTCTTCTCAATTGCTTTATTTGTCCTCAGTTAATGAGATGCCCAAACAATGATGCCTGATGTTGGGTACTTGTATAACTATTAGTTCACATAATTGAAGGCCTTACCGTTTAATTACTCTGCTAAAGTGTGCCTAAAGCTTTGAAGTCTATTAACCAACTATTACTGCATGAGGCTCACAATCTAGTTTATACTAGGCTAATGATTGCATAGGTGAGCTAAGAGAGATTTCTGTATGCGGGCTGCACACACTACCATTTTTGTAATTTTTAAAATATCACCTACTTATGCTTCATGACATGTAACATTACTGTTAGTCCTGTTTTGCCATGTACAAAATAGTTTGTCTTGCTCGCTTCACTGTTGTAACTATATTTTTGCCCTAGTAATGTCTACTTACAGAAACATTTCAGGATGAAGTGACATCAACACAAAGATCTGCGAGCAGTGCGGCATGGCCGTTACCAAATGATTATGGATTGGAATTGGAATGTGCTGATGTTCTCGAGAATCAACTAGAGGTGGCAAGACAACGTGTACATGATTCTCAATGTGCAATCAACAAGTTGAGACTAGACTTGCATGTATTAGATGCAGGAGTCAAAAAAATGAAACGAGACAGTGAGGTAACCATGAAGGAATTGGAGATTTTGCAGACTGAAATTTTTGCTATTTGAATCTGGCCAATCCTATTTTCTAAAGAGATTATAGTTCAAATGGTAAGTTCTGTTGATGCACGTCCACGATGTATGAGCTTTATTTGTCCAGTGTATGTAATTTGCTGTTTGTGTACGCTTTATTATCACTGGTGCCGAACTATAATGCCCAGTGGGTATATTCGTCTGTAATTTCTTTATTGTATAGTGTATGATTATTCTACACTTCTATGCCTTAGTCTTTTTATTGTATAGTGTATGTTTTTTACAGGCAATAGTATGGAGTAGGATAATTCTTTGAATATGCTATATCATTGAAACGGGGGCCAACACGCCCAAACATTTCCTGGACACCATACAAACAAACAAACATGTGTAGTCAAAGCGGGTCTTAATTGGGTTGGTCAAAATAATATTTAGTGTATCCCAAATGATGTGGCCCACCGTAACAACGGCCCTTAGCATGTCGTTAACAGGCCAAAAGCTCGATAGGGCCATATAAATGGAAATGGCCCACGGGCCTCTAGCAGGCCGAAATAAATGTCAATTTTGTCTTAGCTAAGGGAGTCCTGGATAAGGGGGTCTCCAGACAGCCGGACTATATCCTTTGGCCGGGCTGTTAGACTATGAAGATGCAAGATTGAAGACTTCGTCTCGTGTCCGGATGGGACTCTACTTGGCGTGGAAGGCAAGCTAGGCAATACAGATATGTTTATCGCCTCCTTTGTAAACGACCTTGGGTAACCCTAACCTCTCCGGTGTCTATATAAATCAGAGGGTTTTAGTCCGTAGGACAACATACAATCATACCATAGGCTAGCTTCTAGGGTTTAGCCTCTCTGACCTCGTGGTAGATCTACTCTTGTACTACCCATATCATCAATATTAATCAAGCAGGACGTAGGGTTTTACCTCCATCAAGAGGGCCCGAACCCGGGTAAAACATCGTGTCCCCTGCCTCCTGTTACCATCCGCCTTAGACGCACAGTTCGGGACCCCCTACCCGAGATCCGCCGGTTTTGACACCGACATTGGTGCTTTCATTGAGAGTTCCTCTGTGTCATCACCATTAGGATTGATGGCTCCTAGTATCATCGATGGCAATGCAGTCCACGGTGAGACTTTTCTCCCCGGACAGATTTTTGTATTCGGCGGCTTTGCACTGCGGGCCAATTCGCTTGGCCATCTGGAGCAGATTGAAAGTTACGCCCCTGGCATTAGGTCAGGTTTGGAAGCTTAAACTACACGGCCGATATCCACGGAGACTTGATCTTCGACGGATTCGAGCCTCTGCCTTGTGCGTCACGCGGTCACGATGAGTACGATTTAGCTCTACCATCAGACAGCGTTCAGGAGATCGCACCAGCAGGCGCTCCGACCCTCAATTCGGAGCCAGTTGCGCCGACCATGGACGGGGGGATGGACCCCGCCATGGAGGGGTTACCCTCAGCGGCGATCGAGCCGAACATCGACCTTACCTTGCACGAGAGCCATGTTGTCAAACTGCCGAATTCTTCGTCGACCACGGACTCCGAACCGCCTGCGCCTGTTCCTACCGAATCTGATTGGGCGCTGATCATGGAGTTTACCTCCGCGGATATCTTTCAGCACTCGCCCTTCGGCGACATACTGAACTCATTAAGGTCTCTCTCCTTGTTAGGAGAGCCCTGGCCGAACTATGTCCGGCAGGATTCGGATGCAGATGACGAAGAAATTCGCCGCCCACCCACCACCCACTTAGTAGCCACTATCGATGACTTAACCGACATGATCGACTACGACTCCGAAGACATCAACGGTATGGACGACGATGCAGGAGACGAACAGGAACCACTGCCCACAAGGCACTGGACGCCCACTTCACCACATGACGTATACATGGTGGACGCGTCAAAAGAAAACGACGACGAGGAACGGAAGGACGCAACGAAGGAGTGTCCCCTCGAGAAGCAGTCAAAGCAGCGGCGTAAGCACCGCCCCAAATCCCGCCTCGGTAGAAACAACGACCATGCAGACCCAGCGTTAGAGCAGGGTGAACCATTTCCGGACAACGGCAACACAGAGAATCAAACCAAACAACCCGACTCTGTCGAAGATAATAGTCCAGACGACATTACACTGGACAGACACCCGGAGCAACAGAATGCCCATCAAAGGCTCGTTGCCACCGCGAGGAGTATACAAAAGCAGAAGCAAAGGCTCAAGGCTGCGCAAGATACACTCCAAATCAGATGGAGTAAAGTACTCAATACAGCAGCAAAGTACGGCGGTAATCGCCCCACCAAGAGCTACCCAAAGCGGAAGTTGCTACCTGAATTCGATGAGGAGGCCTTCGAGCCCCCACAACCAAAAATTAAAACAGCCATCTGGCCGGATAGACGACCTCATGGCCAACATAGAGCGGCAAACAACACCGCACATAAGCCAATACGCGATCCACGCGAGGGCTCGCATCAAAAGGACGACGAACCCAGATCCATCTATGGACCACGCAAGCGTGCTCCAGCATGCGATGCAACACAGCAAACATCCGAACAACGCAGTACACCCAGATACAGGGGTGCCGCACCCCCCCTATGTTTCAGCGATGAGGTGCTGGACCATGAATTTCCAGAGGGATGCAAACCCGTAAATATAGAGGCGTACGATGGAACAACGGACCCTGGGGTCTGGATTGAGGACTATATCCTCCATATCCATATGGCTCGAGGAGACGATCTCCACGCCATTAAGTATTTACCCCTCAAACTCAAAGGGCCACCTCGGCAATAGCTTAAAAGCCGCCCCGAAAGCTCCATTGGAAGCTGGGAAGAGCTCGAAGACGCTTTTAGGGAAAATTTCCAAGGGACTTATGTCCGACCTCCGGACACGGACGATTTGAGTCATATCACTCAACAGCCCGGAGAGTGAGCCCGAAAGCTTTGGAACATGTTTCTTACTAAAAAGAACCAAATAGTCGACTGTCTGGATGCCGAAGCCTTGGCAGCTTTTAAGCATAGTGTCCACGGCGAATGGCTTGCCATACACCTCGTCCAAGAAAAGCCGAGAACAATGGCAACATTAACAGGCCTCATGACCCGCTTTTGCGCGGGTGAGGACAGCTGGCTAGCCAGATGCAGCACCAGCGACCCCAGTACATCTGAAGTTAGAGATGGAAACGGGAAATCACGGTGCAACAACAATAACAAACGCTGGAATAAAGAAGACAGCACAAAGAGCATAGCAGTAAACGCCGGATTCAAAAGCTCTCGGCCAAATCAGCAAAAGCCGCCCTCTAAAGGCGCCAAAGACGAACTATCCAGCCTAAACAAAATCCTGGACCAAGTATGTCAGATCCATAGCACCCCTGGTAAACCCGCTAATCATACCCACAGAGAATGTTGGGTCTTCAAGCAGTCCGGCAAGCTCAACGCCGTACACAAGGGGAAGGATACACCAAGCGAAGACGAGGATGAGCCTCTCAAGCAAGACACTGGGGAACAAAAGAAGTTTCCACCAGAAGTCAAAACAGTCAATGTGTTACACGTGATCAAGGGGAGAAACAAAGCGGCACTCCCAGAAAAACATGCTAAAGGGCCTATCACCGCGAAGTCCTTCCACTTGTCATCTCAACCGATCACTTTCGACCATCGTGATTACTCAGCAAGTATCCGGCGGGCAGGATGGGCTACCCTGGTATTACACCCAATAATTGACGAATACCACTTCACACGAGTCCTGATGGACGGTGGCAGTAGTCTAAACCTGATATACCAGGATACACTCCACGAAATGGGGATAGACCCAACGAAAATCTGCCATACCAACACTACCTCTAAAGGAGTAACGCCAGGCCCAGGGGCTCACTGTACGGGCTCCCTGCTACTAAAGGTTATATTTGGCTTCCCCGAAAACTTCCGTAGCGAACATTTAACCTTCCACATTCCTCCGTTCCAAAGTGGCTATCAAGCACTACTGGGACACGAAGCTTTCGCTCGCTTTAATGCAATACCGCATTACGCTTCCCTCACGCTCAAGATGCCCGGTCCACGCGGCATCATTACAGTGAATGGAAATATTGAGCGATCTTTGCGCGCCAAAGAGAGTGCGACTGCCTTGGCAGCCTCACACTACAAATGGCCTCACCAACTTACGTATTCGATAGGTCGTCAAGACTACGGACATGGTTAGACGAGTCCGATGCAGCTATATGTAATTCATACACGTTTGATGGCCACACCCCTACTACAAATAGAAGGGGCTTAACGCGCGCAGACAAGTGGCAATTTTTACTCATCTTGAATTGTACATGGTTTCTTTAAACCTACCTTTTTGCACGACAAATTTTCACCTAAGTTTCTCTCTTTTACAGATGACCATCGTGCTAAACCCGTCCAGGATACGGCACAACGGAGACACAAGCGCAGACGTGCAGCAGGGACCCGTTCCAAGGATTCTTTTTAGATTAAGAACCTGCGTAAACCTTTCTTACTATCTCTTGTTGATACACATCCCTTGGATTCTCAGTACTATTGAGAAGGATGCTGGCGTCTTGGCATGTGGCCACGTCATAATAATGCACGTACCTGGACACAAGGGGCTTCTTATAAAGGCCACTATTTAGGCCCGGTTTAAACCATAAAAGACCGAATACCTTAGGGAGTGTTCGACATCGCGAGTTTGGCCTTATATGCATCAGCTCTGAATCATGTCTTTGGTCAAATGTTGGGTTTTCCCGGCTCCTATGTTTTGGTGCCTTACGTTCCGCTTTATCGGCTAAGGCAGCACCAGGAAAACTACTGCGATTGTGCCCTGGTTCATCCGGACGAGCACCTCAGTATAGAAAGCCGAAAACTGATTGTCATGATATAGCGCGAGACTGGTCAACCACTCGATGACCTATTGGAATGTTAGAATTCCTCCGCTTTAACGAAGGGCCATTTCCCGGCCAGGCATATACGCACCCTGAGTTCGGGAGAGTCCGAAGCCACCAGGGGCTATATAGTAGCCCCACCGTCAAACTCCTATGGCTTAGTGAAAGTGTTAAAGCATCATAGTCCGGTTGCCTTGTTCGCTGCGCTATCACCTCCTTATCAGGACCAAGACGTTGGGTTAAGTGTGAACATGCGTCTTCTACGAGCACCTCTACATTATATGCGTGGGGGTTGAAGCCGACGACTGCAATCTTTCAGGTTATACACATATATACATAAACAGCCGCACAGGAGGCATCATATCACTTTCAGGCAAAAGTATAAATGCAGCCTTAATATATTTCATAAAAACATTGTGTTTACAATGGGAATACATGTCACTCAAACATAATATTCTTCGAACACTGGGCCTCTATCAAACGAGCACCCTCGAGAACTTCCTCAAAGTTGTGCTCGACAGCTACTCGGCCTATGGCCGAACCCTGCTCCGCAACGACGGCAGCATCCATCTCTGCCCAGTATGCTTTGACACGGGCAAAGGCCATGCGCAAGCCTTCTATGCACTGCACCAAGGAACTGCTGCACTAAGCTAAAATAGATGTTCGGCTTCTCCGGCCATAGGTGATCTACGACGGACCACATGGCAAGTTCGGACAATCTATTAAGTTCGGCCATTCGGCTAGCTGATCAGTTAAGGGAAGCGGACACTCTGGAACGTTAAATTGCGACCAGAACAACTTGTCCACTTCACGATCTTTCTGATCTCGGAAGTATTCGACCGCATCGGCAGCACTCGCTGCCAAGTCCATATATGCGTCTGCCGAACTCCACAGCCGATCCAGAGGGGCATACTGCGGATCTCCGAACTTCCTCTATAGCAGAAAGGGCTTCCCAGCTGCAATATCCCTGGATTCACGCAGCTCCTCCTTCTTCACCCTCATAGCAGAGCGGGTGTCTTTGGTCGCCGCCGTGGCCTTTTCAAGGTCCGCTGCCTTCACTCGGTTCCCTTCTTCAAGGAACTGGCAATGGTCAGCAGTATCTTTTAATTTCATGGCCATCTTGGCCATCTTCTCTTTGCTTTCGCAATGTGCAGCCTTCTCGGCTCTTAACTCTTCGGCCGCCTTCAAAGCAGCCGCACTTTTAATTCTTGCTTGTTCCTTGGCTCGGGCAAGTTCTGCCCGAAGGGTCTCCACGGTGGCAGCCCTGTTTGTAGTCACAACATATTAAAGATACTGGCATCATGCTGCTCTTATTATGTGACATTCACCAGAAAAACATTACTTACCCTGTGACTCGTCAAGCCGCCTGTTAACAAGCTCGATGTCGGCGTCTGCCGCATCTAGTTGCCGCTTTAGTTCGGCAAACTCATTAGTCCGGCTAGCCACCGGAGCCTCCACCACCTGCACATAAAGGCAGTATGGTTACTACCTGGGACTATGATCCTCTGTTCATCGCCGTTCTCGATGAAAACCAGAGCCTCAGGGGCTAGACAGGGCACACCTAACATGTGCGGTACTATCAAAACGTATATCATCTCACGTACCTCAAAGCCCGTCAGTAGACTCGTAAAGGCTTCATGTAATCCGCTTTCGGCGGGTGAAATTCTTTCCATCATCGTACCCATCAACGTACGGTGTTCTTCGAAGATGGCCGCTCGCTCCAATAGCTCCCCCAGTACGTCCGACCGCATACCAGATGGTGTCAGACTCTTTTGTTTGCTCTCTTCGAGAGTCGGACATTGGAGACTTCGGGTGACTATAGGATTATCTTCTGGCCTCACCGGATCCGGAGAGGCCCTCCGTGACGACACTTCAAGGTCGCCCGCTTCTTGAGCGGGGGAGTCCGGGGGAGGCGTTTCTCTCTCCATCATCTCTGGAAGAAGATCCCCCGAAGACGAGCTCAGTTGAGAAGGGCTAAGATCCGAACTGCAAGCATATGCTTCAGTTATTTTTCTCAGAGGAAAGGTAGTATACCTTCACTATTAAAGTATTTTTTGATCACTTACGGCTCGTTGGAGGGCTGGTCCCCGCACGGACTCTGTGCGGCAAGAGCAACCCCCGAGGCAGGGCCCTCTGTTGGAGACTTCTTCTCCCGTTTGGAGGCCTCGGTTTCCGGATCCTCAGAGGCAGTCCTCTTCCTCCCCCGTAGTGAGAGAAGGTCAGAATCTTCTCCTTGGTTATCCTCCCTTATGGAGGCGCTCGTTCCCTCGGTTGGAACTGGCAGCAATGGGGGCCCACTTTCGCCCATATTATCCCTCCCGTATCTTCCTTCGAGGGCTCCGGGCAAGGTGCGAGCTCGAGCATCTTTTCCAGTACCGGATTCTCCAAACCCTCAGGGAGGGGGCCGAACACCGAATCATCTTCGCCTTTGTTAGCAAGTCCTAGTCAAAGGGCGACTTCTCAGAAATAACGTCATGGTAAATAATAGACGGTGTGTTCGGCTTGAGGATTACTTACTTGTTCGGCGGTGCGGTTGCTACTCAGGCCCACGTCCTCGGTAGTGTCCGGACACTCTGTTTGAGGTCCGAAGAATGACTTGTACATCTCCTCGTGCGTCAGGCCGAGGAAACTTTGGATAGCGCGCGGTCCTTCTGGGTTGAACTCCCACAAGCGAAGGGGCCGGCGTTTGCAAGGCTGGACTCGACGAACCAGCATGACTTGCATTACCATGCCCAAATTAAAATCTCCCTCGAAGAGATTTTGAATGCGGCTCTGCAGTATAGGCACGTCCTTGGCCGGACCCTAGCTCAGCCCTATGCTAATCCATGACATCAGTTGTGGTGGGGGGCCCGAGTGGAAAGCGCGGGG
>NC_041388.1:196480166-196489316 GCF_002162155.2 Triticum dicoccoides | reverse complement strand
AGCCACCCACTTGGCACTTCTAGGAGCTGTGATGTAAAACCACTCCCGTTGCCATAATCCGGACACCTCTGGAAAGGAACCCTTTGGCCACGGAGCTCCTACAATCTTGCTTATTAAAGCGCCTCCACACGCTGCATACTGTCCCTCGATTTTCTTCGGCCTCACATCAAAGGTCTTGAGCCACAAGCCGAAGTGAGGGGTAATGCGGAGGAAAGCCTCACACACGACAATAAAAGCCGAGATGTGGAGAAAGGAGTCCGGGGCTAGATCGTGGAAATCTAGCCCATAGTAAAACATCAAGCCCATTATGAAGGGATCCAGAGCAAGGCCTAGACCTCGGAGGAAGTGGGAGATGAACACAATGTCCTCGTTGGGTTCGGGAGTAGGGACGACCTGCCCTCGGGAAGGCAGCCGATGCGAAACCTCGGCGGTCAGGTATCTGGCCTCCCTCAACTTCTTGATATCCTCTTCCGTAACGGAGGATGGCATCCATCGGCCATGAAGGCTGGATCCGGACATGATTGAAGATCTGGAGCACCTGACCTAGGCTTTGGGTGTTAGAACTCGAGGCGGGGGAAGGATTCGATTGAGCATGGGAGGGAAAAAAGTGAAAACCTTGGCCCTTTATAAAGAGGGTGAATACCAAGCGTCCTCTCCGTGGCCGTTTGGGGCTTTCCTATAATCTAGGAGTCCTAGACACGGTTGGGTTACCCACGCCCATATTGATGAGAATCCCGTGATAAGGGGGCACGATCTTTGCCTTGACGAGACGTGTCAAAAAACTGCCTTGCGTTATGTGCGGGGCTAGTTAAGAGAAACGGTTTGAATAATCCCTGGGCCGTGATGTAATGTCGTGTTGCCAAAACAAGTGAGCAAATTGGACATGTGGAAATATTATTCTCTCTACGGTGGTATGTGGAAACTTATTTTGCAGGGTCGGACACTATCCTTGTATTCAAATTCTTCCGTGGTGTATTCGGAGGAGGAACCCGCCTTGCAATGCCGAAGACAACACTGCGTGCCGGACTCATCGTCATTGAAGCCTGGTTCAGGGGCTACTGAGAGAGTCCTAGATAAGGGGGTATCTGGACAACCGGACTATCTCCTTTGGCCGGACTGTTAGACTATGAAGAAGCAAGATTGAAGACTTTCGTGTCCGGATGGGACTCTACTTGGCGTGGAAGGCAAGCTAGGCAATACGGATATGTTTATTGCCTCCTTTGTAACCGACCTTGTGTAACCCTAACCCCTCCGGTGTCTATATAAACCGGAGGGTTTTAGTCCGTAGGACAACATACAATCATACCATAGGCTAGCTTCTAGGGTTTAGCCTCTCTGATCTCGTGGTAGATCTACTCTTGTACTACCCATATCATCAATATTAATCAAGCAGGACGTAGGGTTTTTGTAACGCCCTCGATGCGTCTATATCTCCTACGTGTTGAAGCACGACTTAGAGGCATAACCGCATTGAAAGCAATGTCGCAAGTAAGGTAATCTTCACAACATCCCATGTAATATAGATAAAAGGAGAAAGGTACATAGTTGGCTTACACTCGCCACGTCACGCGAAGTACATAAATAGCATTACAATCATCCAATCACTCATGGTCCAACTACGGTACCAAAATAAAAGATCAACCCCAACATGCGACACGGTCCCGATCGCCCCAACTGGGCACCACTACTGATCATCAGGGAAAGACACATAGTAACGGCGTGAGTCTTCGTCGAACTCCCACTTGAGCTCAAGCGCATCATCTGGAACAGAGTCATCAGGCCCTGCATCTGGTTTGGAAGTAAACTGTGAGTCACGGGGACTCAGCAATCTCGCACCCTCGCGATCAAGACTATTTAAGCTTATAGGTAAGGCAAGGTAATATGTGGAGCTGCAGCAAGCGACTAGCATATATGGTGGCTAACCTGTTTGCAAAAGAGAGCAAGAAGAGAAGGCAAAGCATGAACGAAGAACTATAGAACAACCTACGACACACATTACTCCAACACCGTGTTCACTTCCCGGACTTCGCCGAGAAGAGACCATCACGGTTACTCACGCAGTTGATTCATTTTAATTAAGTTAAGGTTCAAGTTATCTACAACAGGACATTAACAAATTCCCATTTTCCCATAACCGCGGGCACGGCTTTCGAAAATTCAAATCCCTGCAGGGGAGTCCCAACTTAGCCCATCACAAGCTCTCACGGTCAACGAAGGATAAATCTTCTCCCGAGACATTCCGATCAGACTCGGTATCCCGGTTCTACAAGACAACTTCGACAAAGATAAAACAAGTCCAGCAACACCGCCCGAATGTGCCGACAAATCCCGATAGGAGCTGCACATATCTTGTTCTCAGGGCACACTCATATGAGACTAGCTACGAGTAAAACCAAACCTCAAGTTGCCCCGAGGTGGCCCCGCAGGCAGCTCAGTCGGACCAACACTCAAAGGAGCACTGGCCCAGGGGGGTTTAAATAAGATGACCCTCGGGCTCCAGAAACCCAAGGGAAAAAGCGGCAAGGTGGCAAAAGGTAAAACCAAGGTTGGGCATTGTTGGAGGAGTTTTATTCAAGGCGAACTATCAAGGGGTTCCCATTATCACCCAACCACGTAAGGAACGCAAAATCCGGGAACATAACACCGGTATGACAGAAACTAGGGCGGCAAGAGTGGAACAAAACACTAGGCAAAAGGCCGAGCCTTCCACCCTTTACCAAGTATATAGATGCATTAAGATAACAAGATAATATAATGATATCCCAACAAGAAAATAGTGTTCCTACAAGGAACGATCTCCAATCTTCACGTGCAACTAGCAACGCTATAAGAGGGGCTGAGCAAAGCGGTAACATAGCCAATCAACGGTTTGCTAGGACATGGTGGGTTAGAGGTTTGACATGGCAATTTGGGAGGCATAATAATCAAGTGGTAGGCATCGTAGCATAGGCATAGCAAAAGAGCGAGCATCTAGCAAAGCAAAGATAGAAGTGATTTCGAGGGTATGATCATCTTGCCTGCAAAGTTGTCAGAGTTGACTTGGTCCTCATAAGCAAACTCAACGGGCTCCTCGTTAGCGAACTCGTCTCCCGGCTCTACCCAAACAAGACAAACAAGCAAAAGGAATACAATCAACCACGTGCAAAGCTCAAACAACATGATGCAAACATGGTATGCTATGCGGAATGCGATATGTGATGCATATGCAAGATTTGGCAAGGAATAATTGAACCTGGCATCAACTTGGAAATCCAAGAGTGCCACTGGAAAGTTGAGGTGATTTCGGTTGAAATCGATATAAAGATCACCGGAATCGGATGCACGGTTTGGAAATGGCAAGCAAAACAAATATGGCACCGGTCTGCGATAAACAACAAGTAGTCATCTAGATGCATCAAGATAATTATGCTACAGCACTCAAACATGGCAACAAAATACATGGCAGGGATCCACTCATGATGCTTGACAAAAGATGAACACTGAGCTACAGCCAATTAATCAATTAACAGGTTCAAACAAGCATGGCAAAAGTGCAACTGATAAACAGGTTTCAGACTTAGTGAAATTAACACAAGCCTGGAATTTCAGATCAGGTAGCACACTTTGGAGCATGAAAACTATATGCTACAGGAACTTAACATGGCAAGGCAAGCCATGGAATGAAGATACTCAAAGAGCTTAACAAAAGTCCCTTAGTGACCTTGAGCCAAGAGGGATCATAAAATACAATTGCAAGCATGTGAACATGGCAAAAACATAATCAGATCTCAGACTTAGAGAAAAACTGGAACATGCAAATATGTTAACCAGTAGGCATGTTCACGAGCTCGATGCACTCACTACAGAGCATGGCATGACAAACTAATCATACACCCACCAAGAATGCATATTATATAAGCTAGACATGGCAAGAACCACAACATAGCATGCACGGATCAACAACAACATCCTCGGCAAAATCACTAACAAGTAGACAATCTGCCAGGATTCACGAAATAGCAAAAGTAGAGCTCGATTGAATCAAGCTAGGGTGCTCCATAAATTCAATCAAAGACATGTATTGATAAAGCACCACAATATTAACAAATCATCCTTACTGATCATCCTCAAAAGAGGCACGGATCACTAGCAAACAACATGAACATATGGCATATTGATAACAACAGATCAAGGACTTAGTGAAATTCTAAGTCCCTGAAATCAGCATTAACGAATGCACTACTTTGCAAGCTTGTGCTAGTCACCACACATATCACAAAAATACATGGACAGCACCTCTATAAAGATGACATGGCATATAAGAAAACACATGTAGAACTCAGGAGCATATCACGCACACAGTAATCATGGCAAAAATGACAAATAGCTATTTGGTGCAGTAGATCTAACAAATAACTCAAATAGCTCTCTTCCGACAGCATTTTGGGCATCAAGATGAGCTCAAATGAAAATTATGCAGTGAGATGAAATGATGTACTCTCTGAGGCGAACATTTTGATATGCTACATGCCCAAAACGGTGCTACGGTTGCAAAGTTACGATGCGATGAACATGGCATAAAAATACTGCAGAAAAAATGACTTAGAAAGCCGAGGATGGCCGGAGAAGGAGGTTCGCCGGAGTTCCACACGGTGGCCGGAGCTAGGGCTCGGCGGAGAGCTCGGGGAGGAGGTCGGGTCGCCGGATCCGGGGGCCGGCGAGCTACGGGGGCGGCGAGCTCGCGTGGCGGCAGAGGCGCAGGCGGCGATGTGGAGCTTGTCGGCGGCGGGGCGCGCGACCAGGCACGGGAGGCAGCGTGGCGGAGCGGGCGACAGGCGGCGGCGGGCGCGTAGGCCGGGGAGGGCCCCACGCGGGCCTGGCGTGCCGGCAGCGAAGGGGGCGGCGATGTGGGCGTGCCCGGGACACGTGGCGTCGTCTGGTAGGTCGGCGGCGGCTGGCGGACAACGTCCGGTCCGAATCGGACCTGTCCGGCGAGGTGGAGCTGATCTAGGGTTAGGGGGAAGAAGACCCGTGAATTTAGGAGGGGGTTCTTTAAATAGGCATAGAGGGAGCTAGGAGAGTCCAAATGAGGTGCGGTTTTCGGCCACGCGATCGTGATCGAACGCTCTAGATGATGGAGAGGGTTTTGTTGGGTTTTGGACCAAATTGGAAGGGTGTTGGGCTGCAACACACACGAGGCCTTCTCGGTCCCTCGGTTAACCGTTGGAGTATCAAACGAAGTCCAAATGGTACGAAACTTGACAGGCAGTCTACTGGTAGTAAACCAAGGCTGCTTGGCAAGTCTCAGTCCAATCAGGAAATGTTTACCCCCCTCACATGAAAAGAAGGTAGAAAGGACCACCGGAGGAGATAGGAGCGCCAGAATGCAAAACAGACAACGGGGAAAATGCTCGGATGCATGAGACGAACACGTATGCAGATGCAATGCACATGATGACATGATATGAGATGCATGGCAACAACAACAACACACGGAGACAAAAACCTGAACCCGAGGAAATAAAATAACTTAGCGCCGGAAACGGCAAGAGTTGGAGTACATATTAGGTAAATTACATCCGGGTGTTACAGTTTACCTCCATCAAGAGGGCCCGAACCTGGGTAAAACATCATGTCCCCTGCCTCCTATTACCATCCGCCTTAGACGCATAGTTCGGGACCCCCTACCCGAGAGCCGCTGGTTTTGACACCGACATTAGCCCTTTTACTTTATGGGCCAGTAAGAGGCCGAAAGTGTTATGGGCGAGAGGAGGCCCAATTTGCAAACTAGGCTTTTAACAGGCCAAAAGTCGCGTCGGGCCGAAATTTTGCCCTGTGGAACATGGCCCCCTAATGGACCCAAAGTCAAAGGCCCAACTGTTGTGCGGGCCGTTAAAAGGCCAAAAGACAAAATGGGCTAGGAATTGGCCCATTTACCGAATGAGCCGAGGACAGGCCTAAAGTCACGATGGGCTAGAATTGGCCCAACTGCAGAATGGGTCGAGAAAATGACGAAAGACGTTCCAGGCTGTTAACGGGCTGGAACTGATGATGGCTGCTAACAGCCCGAAAGAAGCTCGGGTCGTAATTGGGCCCAAAGACATAGCGGGCTGTTAACGGGCTGAAACTAACGATGGAATGGAAATTGTAAAATCTAGAATGGGCCTTTGATGGGCCGATTCTGTGTAACTTGTATGGGCCGTGCTTGTGAATGGGCCTAACTCAAGTAGGCCGCTAATGGGCCAGCCCGCTTATTTTGACAGGCCCGGTCTTTTAACCTGAATGGGACACTGTTGGGCTGACACACGTGTCGATGTATCATAGGCGCGTTCCATCCATTCGCTGGATGACAACTGTTCGAACGCCAGGCCGGCACGTGGATCTGTCGGCGAATGAGAATTTTACACGTGGAAAATCCCCATTGGTCCAGGCTATTAACAGCTTATCGGATCCACACCGGAACCCGATAGCTTAACCGTGACCCGTTACGGTGGATGCCACGTGTTGGTTACCCTTGACAAATGCACTTCTATGACGCGTGATTTATCGTCATGGAAGTGGAGCCTTCTATGATGATAATTTTGGTAATGTCATGGAACACTTATACGACAGCACAGGTATGATTATCTTGATTCTGTCATAAAATCGTCATGGATGTACATGCATGACAGAAAACCTGACCTACTGTGACAAACACGTATCATCACGGAAGTGTATTTTTTTGTAGTGGTCCCCGCCATTCTCTCTCACGAAGACGGTGCGTTTGCCTTCATCCCTTGCTCACTACCACAACATGGGCAGTTGCCGCCTCCCACCGCCCTCCTCTAGGTTGAGCTAGATCTCGACATCCCTCAAGTACAACTTCCTTTACAGCCAGCTTGCACTACTGCCCAAGCTGCCCACATCGCTCCATGTGGATATTTCTCTACTTCTTTGCCCCGCATGTACCTCTAGTGGCTTCTATTGTATTTGTGATGAGTTTATGTCTCATCAACTAGTCCTAGTAATCTTATTCTAATCACGCTTCTTCAATTTCTTTGCCACAGAGATGCTCATCTCGATTTTAGTGAAACTGCACAAAATCATCCGATGGTCAAAGGGTTGCAAACTTCATTTCTTTGGAAGTTCCACCACTACAGGATGCTGCTAACACGACGCTATGATCATAGACCCTTCAACAAAATTGTGTGCGATGCAATAATCGCAAACGGTAGTGTAAAAACCGTCAAAAAAGGTGCAAAACATTTGCGATGATGGATGCATCAAACACGGTTCAGATTTTAGTTGCGTGTGCGATTCACGGCATACGGTTCAGTTCAATTAACCGTTTTTGATGAGGAGGAACAAAATAAACGGGCAGCCAGATGAAGGTGTGTGCGATGTACAACATACGGTTCACTCGGATGAACTGTTTGTGATTAGGCAACGCAAAATAAACAGTCAGCTAGATCAAGGTGTGTGCAATGTACAACATACAGTTCACTCAGATGAACTGTTTGTGATTAGGCAACACAAAATAAACGGTCAGCCAGATCATGGTGTGTGCGATATACCACATGCGCTTCACTCGGATGAACTGTTTGCGTTGAGACTAGAGAACAGAAACGGTTCAATATAACAAATACCACAAATATTGCAAGGTTCAAATTCAAAGATTACAATGCCCAAATTCAAACATTGAAAGCTGCATCATTTCTGAAAATGGACCAGCCGCTAACAAGTCATGTATGGGTTTGACACAATGACTTCCAATTGCTTTGCCATATGCTCTTCCAATACGAAGTTTGGCATTTTTGGAGGCTCTTCCATTCCGTAGTACCTGCCGGCTCTGATAATCATACCATTCATCTTTCCTAATTAAATGCGTGTTCAGCCTCAGTACCCTCAACACCTTTGCTCTGGCAAGAAAGAACCTGGCGAGTGTAATCTTCGGTAAGGTCCCTCGGTAGGAGTTCAAAGTAATATTTGAGAGATGTAGATCCAGGCATTCGATGTGATTGTCATTATAAACATTATCCACCTCCGGGCCTACTATTATCTGGAAAAGAAGAGAACGTGTTAGTTCCTACATGCAGTTTTGAACACTGCTACACGCCCATTGTCGGTGTGGAACGACACCTATGGGATCACAAGAATCCCTACTACGGTTGCCGGGGCGCAGGGTAGAGAGGAGAGCAGGGCTAGTAGACAACACAAGGATCGTTTACCCAGGTTCGGGCCGCGAGGATGTGTAAAACCTTAGTCCTGCTTTGGTGGGTGTATTTCTGAGAGTTCTTGAGCTCTCGAACTAGCTGTGGTTAGCGTGTGGTTCGAAAGCGCCGAATCCCCCTCCCCGTTGCCTCGAACCTCTTTTTATAGGAAAAAGGGGTTGCCACAATGGCATACAGGAGGTGCAAAGGTCTATAGTGGAACGAGGTTATCCCTCGTATTACAGGACAAGGTGCATTTAATGCATCGCTTAGGCGTCCTCTTACTTTATCAGGGACGGGGGTGAGTGTAACACCCCGAATGTAACTTTCCCTATTTGTACTCCAACTCTTGCCATTTCCGGTGTTAAGTTATATTTATTTCCTCGGGTTCGGGTTTTTGTCTCCGTGTGTTGTTGTCGTTGTCATGCATCTCATATCATGTCGTCATGTGCATTGCATTTGCATACATGTTCATTTCATGCATTCGAGCATTTCCCCGTTGTCCGTTTTGCATTCCGGCGCTTCGTTCTCCTCTGGTGGCCATTTCTAGCTTTCTTTAAGGTGTGGGGATTAAAAAATTCCGGATTGGACCGAGACTTGCCAAGCGGCCTTGGTTTACTACCGGTAGACCGCCTGTCAAATTTCGTATCATTTGGACTTCGTTTGATACTCCTACGGTTAACCGAGTGACCGAAAAGGCCTCATGTGTGTTGCAGCACAACACCCCTCCAATTTGGCCCAAAAAACCCACCTAACTCTTCTCCATCATCTAGAGCGTTTGATCACGATCGCGTGGCCGAAAACCGCGCCCCATTTGGACTCCCCTAGCTCCCTCTATGCCTATAAATAGGCCCCCCTCGAAATATCCCGGATCCCCTCTCCCCGAAACCCTAAATCCACACATCGCGCACGCCGGACATTGTCCGCCGGCGCCGGACACGCCGCGCCGCCGCCCGCGGCCACTGGAAGGGCGACATGTGGC
>NC_041388.1:196468548-196479818 GCF_002162155.2 Triticum dicoccoides | reverse complement strand
CCGGTCGCGCCTCGGCCTCGCCTCCTCTCCGCCGTCCCGGCCTCCTCCTCTCGCTCCGGTCACCTCCGGCGACAAACTCCGGCGGAGATCCGGCTTCCTCGGGTTGCGTGTCGTGAAACCCTAGATCCAGATCTGGGAGGTTGTTTTTTTCCTAAGTCCTTGAAATTTCAGTCCATGTGCACATGTTCGCGGCTCCGTAACTTTGCATCCATAGCTCCGATTCATGCATATATCATATCAAAATGTCATCTCAGAGAGTACATCATTTCATTCCATTGCATCATTTTCATTTGAGCTCATCTTGATGCCCGAAATGCTGTTAGAAGAGGGCTACTTGAGTTAATTGTCAGATCTGCTACTCCGTTTAGCACTTTTGTCATTTTTGCCATGATTATTGTGTGCATGATATGCCCGTGAGTTCTACATACGTTTTGTTAAGGGTTCTGTCATATTTCCAGAGGTGCAACCCATGTATTTTTAGGATGTGTGTGGTGTCTAGTGCAAGCTTGCAAAGTGATGCACTTGCTAATTCTGTTTTCGGGGACTTAGCAATTTCACTAAGTCCTGGAGCTGTTTATCTCATGATGCCATATGTTCTTGTTGTTTCCTAGTGATCCATGCCTTTTTTGAGGATGATCAGTAAGGGAGTTTTGTTAATCTTGTAGTGCTCTATCCATCCATGTCTTTGTTTGAAATTATGGAGCATCCAAGCTTGAGTCAATTGAGCTCTACTTTTGCTACTTTGTGAATCTGGGCAGATTGTCAACTTGTTTGCAATTTTGCCGGTGATGTTGTAGTTGATCCGTACATGCTATGCTATTGTTCTTGCCATGTATAGCTTGAATTTTGTGCCTTATTGATGGATGTTTGCTTGTCTTGCCATGACTTGCACCGTAGTGAGTGCATCGAGCTCGTAAACATGCCTACTTGAGTTATATTTCAGCATGTGTCAGTTTTCACTAAGTCTGAAAACTGACTATGTTTTTGCTATGTTCACATGCTCGCAATCGTATTTTCTGATCCCTTTTGGCTCAAGGTCACTAAGGGACTTTTGTTAAACTCTTTGAGTAGCTCCATGCCATGCTTTACTTTGCCATGTTCAGGTCCTGTAGCATGTAGTTTTGTTGCCCCGAAGAGGGCTACCTGATCTGAAATTCCAGACAAGTGTTGATTTCACTAAGTCTGAGATATGTTTGTCATATGCATTTTTGACATGCTTGTTTGAACCTATTAATGGATGAATTGGCCGTAGCTCAGTGCTTGACTTTTGTTAAGCATCTTGTGTGCATCCCTTACATGTATTTTTTTGTCATGTTTGAGTGCTGTAGCATGTTCATTTCTTTGCATTTAAATGCCTACTTGTTGTACATCGCAGATCGGTATCATTTTTGAATCGCTTGCCATTTCCAAACCGTAACTCCGATTCCGGCGTTCTTTATATCGTTTTCAAGCGATTTCATCTCATCTTTCCAGTGGAACACTTGGATTTCCAAGTTGAGGCCAGGTTCATGCATTTCCTGTCATATCTTGCATTTTGCATCCCGCATAGCATATCATCTTTGCATTGTGTTGTTTGAGTTTGCACGTGCTTGATTGTGTCCTTGTTGCTTGTTTGTCTTGTTTGGGTAGAGCCGGGAGATGAGTTTGCTAACGAGGAGCCCGTTGAGTTTGCTATCGAGGATCCAGTCAACTCTGACAACTGCGCAGGCAAGATGATCATACCCTCGAAATCACTACTATCTTTTCTATGCTAGTTTGCTCACTCTTTTGCTATGCCATTTCTACGATGCCTACCACTTGCTTTCAAGCCTCCCAAATTGCCATGTCAAATCTATAACCCACCATGTCCTAGCAAACCGTTGATTGGCTATGTTACCGCTTTGCTCAGCCCCTCTTATAGCGTTGCTAGTTGCAGGTGAAGATTGGAGGCCGTTCCTTGTTGGAACATTTATTTACTTGTTTGGGATATCATTATATTGCTATGTTATCTTAATGCTTCTATATACTTGGTAAAGGGTGGAAGGCTCGGCTTCTCGCCTAGTGTTTTCTTCCACTCTTGCCACCCTAGGTTCCGTCATATCGGTGTTATGTTTTCGGATTTTGCGTTCCTTACGCGGTTGGGTTATAATGTGAACCCCTTGATAGTTCGCCTTGATTAAAGCTTTTCCAACAATGCCCAACATTGGTCTTACCATTCGCCACCTAGCCTTTTCTTTCCCTTGGGTTCTGCAGACTCAAGGGTCATCTTATTTTAACCCCCCCCCCCCGGGCCAGTGCTCCTCTGAGTGTTGGTCCCACCGAGCGATGTCCGGGGCTACCAGGGGCAACTTTGGGCTGGCCTACCCGACGTCTGGCTCATCTGAGTGTGCCCTGAGAAAGAGATATGTGCAGCTCCTATCGGGATTTGTCGGCACATTCGGGCGGTGTTGCTGGTCTTGTTTTAACCTGTCAAAGTGTCTTGAATTACCGAGATACCGAGTCTGATCGGAATGTCTTGGGAGGAGGTCTATTGCTTCGTTGACCATGAGAGCTTGTCATGGGCTAAGTTGGGACTCCCCTGCAGGGATTGAACTTTCGAAAGCCGTGCCCGCGGTTATGGGCAGATGGGAATTTGTTAATGTCCGGTTGTAGATAACTTGAACCTTAACTTAATTAAAATGAATCAACGGAGTGTGTTACCGTGATGGCCTCTTCTCGGCGGAGTCCGGGAAGTGGACACGGTGTTGGAGTAATGTTTGCGCAGGTTGCTCTCTAGTTTCTCGCTCGCGCTTGCCTCCTCTTCTCGCTCTCTTTTGCTGATAAGTTAGCCACCATACTTGCTAGTCGCTTGCTGCAGCTCCACCTATATTTTACCTTGCCTTACCTACAAGCTTAAATAGTCTTGATCGCGAGGGTGCGAGATTGCTGAGTCCCTGTGGCTCACAGATTACTATTACACTAGATGCAGGGCCTGATGATTCCACTCTAGGAGACGCGTATGAGCTCAAGTGGGAGTTCGACGAAGACTCTCAACGTTACTATGTTTCCTTTCCTGATGATCAGTAGTGGTGCCCAGTTGGGGGTGAACGGGACCGTTGTCGCATGTTGGGTTCTCTTTTATTTTGGCGCCGTAGTCGGGCCATGAGTGTTTGGATGATGTAATGTTATTTATGTACTTGATTGACGTGGCGAGTGTAAGCCAACTATGTTATCTCCCCTTTATTATTTATATTACATGGGATGTTGTGAAGATTGCCTAACTTGCGACATATGCCTTCAATGCGATTATGTCTCTAAGTCGTGCCTCGACACGTGGGAGCTATAGTCGCATCGAGGGTGTTACAAGTTGGTATCAGAGCCAGGTGATCATGGGTAACCTTCCTGTTAATGATAATCCTGCAAAAGTTCTTTTTGACACGGGTGCATCGCATTGTTTCATCTCGAGGCCATTTGTTTCTAAGCATGAGTTGCCTTTACAAGATTCGCCTAGACAGTTATCTGTTGTTTCTCCAGGTAAATTCATGAATGCAAGCGCTATTGCCCCAGATGTTTCTATCACTTTGGGCGATTAAAGTTTCTCTCTTCTCCGGTGGTATTTGGTAACTCGGATATTGATCTTATTCTCGGAATGGATTGGCTTTCTAAGCACAAGGCACATCTTGATTGTGCTGCCAGGCAGATTCAATTGACTCATTCGTCTAAGGATGTAATTGTCTTTGCCACTCGTGACGATACCATCTGTCTGTTTTCTCTCAATGAGAAGGGTGAATTAGATGCTATCTCGCAAATTCCAGTCGTTTGCAAATATCAAGACGTCTTTCCAGAAGAGCTTCCAGGAATGCCTCCGCACCGGCCAGTTGAATTCGTTATTGATCTTGAGCCTGGCACGGAACCTGTGTGCAAACGTCCTTACAAGATCAGACCTGAAGAGTTGAAGGAGCTGAAGAAGCAACTCGATATTCAAGAGAAAATGGGTCTCATCCGGCCTAGTTCTTCTCCGTGGGGTTATGGTGTTCTTTTTGTGAAGAAGAAGGATGGAACGGACCGACTTTGTGTTGATTACCGTCCAGTGAACAAGAAGACCATCAAGAACAAATATCCACTTCCCAACATCAATGAGCTCTTCGAACAACTCAAAGGTGCCCAAGTATTCTCCAAGCTTGATCTCCGCATGGGTTATCACCAGATTCGCATTCGTGAGCAAGATATTCCCAAGACGGCTTTCAGGACAAGCTTTGGTTCATATGAATACACTGTCATGTCTTTTGGTCTCGCCAACGCTCCTCCGACGTTCTCTCGCATGATGAACTTCATCTTCTACGCCTACACCAATGACTTCGTTTTGGTCTATCTCGACGACATTCTGGTTTTCTCGAAGAACAAGGAAGATCATGCCAAGCACTTGCGTTTGGTTCTTGATAAGCTCAGGGAACATCAGCTCTACGCCAAGTTCTCCAAGTGTGAGTTTTGGCTCGATGAGGTTCTTTATCTTGGTTATATCATCTCTGCCAAGGGCATTGCCGTGAATCCTGAGAAGTTGTCTGCAATTGTGAATTGGGAACCTCCTCAGAACGTGAAGCAACTCCGTACCTTCCTCGGTCTCGCGAGCTATTGCCGAAGATTCGTTGAAAACTTTTCTAAGATCGTGAAGCCTCACTCAAATCTTCTTCAGAAGCACGTCAAGTATGTTTGGTCTCCGGAGTGTGACATTGCTTTCAACACTTTGAAAGAGAAATTGATCACTGCTCCAGTTCTGACTCCACCTGATGAATCCAAGCCGTACGAGGTCTTTTGTGATGCCTCTCTCCAAGGTCTTGGCGCGGTATTGATGCAAGAGAAGAAAGTTGTTGCTTATACATCTCGCCAGTTGAAGCCTAATGAGAAGAACTACCCCACTCATGATCTCGAGTTGGCGGCAGTTGTGCATGCTCTTTTGACCTGGAGACATCTTCTATTGGGAAGAAAAGTGGACATTTTCACTGATCACAAGAGTCTCAAGTACATCTTCACTCAGCCTAATCTCAACCTCAGGCAAACTCGATGGGTCGAAATGATTCAAGAGTATAATCCGAGTATTGAATATACTCCAGGCAAGTCCAATGTGATTGCTGACGCTTTGAGCAGGAAAGCTTACTGCAACAGTCTGATTCTCAAGCCTTATCAACACAAGCTTTGTGAAGCTTCTCGGAAACTTAACCTGCAAGTTGTTCCTCAAGGTTTCCTCGCCAAGCTTCAAGTCTCTCCTACCTTGGAAGACCAGATTCGCCAAGCCCAGCTTCTTGATGCTATGGTGAAAAAGGTGAAGATTGGGATTGCCAAGAGCCAGTCCAAGTACAAGTGCTACCGCCTTGATGACAAGTACACTCTCTTCTTCGAGGATCGTATTGTTGTGCCCAAAGGTGACCTCCGTAAAGTGATCATGAACGAGGCTCACAATTCTCTCCTCTCCATCCACCCTGGGAGCACGAAGATGTATCAGGACCTCAAGCAAGCTTATTGGTGGACTCGAATGAAGCGCGAGATTGCTCAATTCGAGAATGAATGTGATGTCTGCAGAAGAGTGAAGGCAGAACACCAAAGGCCAGCTGGTCTCCTCCAACCTCTTGCCATTCCAGAATGGAAGTTTGATCACATTGAAATGGACTTCGTGACTGGGTTTCCAAAGTCCTAGCGTGGCAATGATGCTATATTCGTTGTCATCGACAAACTCACCAAAGTTGCTCACTTTCTTCCTATCAAAGAGTCGATCACTGCAGCTCAATTGGCGGAACTCTATACCTCCCGTATTGTCTCTCTACACGGTATTCCACAAGTGATCTCTTCAGACCGTGGCAGCATCTTTACCTCGAAGTTTTGGGATTCTTTTCAGAAGGCCATGGGCACGAACATCCGCTTCAGGACAGCTTTCCATCCTCAAACTAGCTGTCAAGTCAAGCGTGTCAACCAGATTCTTGAAGATATGCTCAGGGCTTGTGTGATCTCCTTCGGCATGAAGTGGGAGGATTGTCTTCATTATGCTGAATTCTCCTACAACAACAGTTTTCAAGCAAGTTCGGGCAAGGCCCCATTTGAAATTCTGTATGGCAGGAAGTGCCGTACCCCTCTCAACTGGTCTGAAACCGGTGAACGTCAGCTTTTGGGTAATGACTTAATCACAGAAGCAGAAGAAATGTGCAAAGTCATTCGTGATAACCTCAAAGCAGCCCAATCCCGCCAGAAAAGCTACTATGATAGTAAGCACCGTGATTTGGCTTTCGAGATCAGAGATCATGTTTACCTCCGTGTCTCTCCTATCAAAGGTACTCGTCGCTTCGGTATCAAAGGGAAGCTTGCCCCTAGATACGTGGGACCTTTGAAGATTGTCAGCAAAGAGAGGCGACCTCGCCCTTTTGCAAATGTTCATGACGTGTTCCATGTCTCTCAGCTTCAAAAGTGCTTCAAGACTCCTGACCGCACTGTCAACTTCGAGGACATTGACCTCCAAGAAGATCTCTCTTATCGTGAGCACCCAGTTGCTATTCTTGAAGAGACTGAATGCAAGACTCGCAACAAGTCGATCAAATTTCTCAAAGTCAAGTGGTCACACCATTCCAACCATGAAGCTACCTGGGAACACGAGGATCACCTCCGTTCTGAGTACCCGACGTTCTTTCAGTCCTAGATCTCGGGACGGGATCCTTTCATAGTGGTGGAGTGTTGTAACACCCCGGATGTAACTTTCCCTATTTGTACTCCAACTCTTGCAGTTTCCGGCGTTAAGTTATATTTATTTCCTCGGGTTCGGATTTTTGTCTCCGTGTGTTGTTGTCATTGTCATGCATCTCATATCATGTCGTCATGTGCATTGCATTTGCATACGTGTTCATCTCATGCATTCGAGCATTTCCTCGTTGTCCGTTTTGCATTCCGGCGCTTCGTTCTCCTCCGGTGGCCATTTCTAGCTTTCTTTCATGTGAGGGGATTAAACATTTCCGGATTGGACCGAGACTTGCCAAGCGGCCATGGTTTACTACCGGTAGACCGCCTGTCAAGTTTCGTATCATTTGGACTTCGTTCGATACTCCAACGGTTAACCGAGGGACCGAAAAGGCCTCGTGTGTGTTGCAGCCCAACACCCCTCCAATTTGGCCCAAAAACCCACCTAACTCTGCTCCATCATCTAGAGCGTCCGATCACGATCGCGTGGCCGAAAACCGCACCCCATTTGGACTCCCCTAGCTCCCTCTATGCCTATAAATAGGTCCCCCTCGAAATATCCCGGATCCCCTCTCCCCGAAACCCTAAATCCACACATCACGCGCGCCGGACATTGTCCGCCAGCGCCAGACACGCCACGCCGCCGCCCGCGGCCACTGGAAGGGCGACACGTGGCGCCGCCAGCGCCCCAGCCGCCGCGGCCCGCCCGGCCCATGGGAGGCCCTCCCGGGCCCGCGCAGCCTCCCCGCTCCCTCGCCCTGCCTCCGCGCGCCCGCGGCCGCCCGCCGCCGCCCGGCCGAAGCTCGCCGCCGCCTCCACGCCGCCCGCCGCCCGGCCGCTCCCCGCCGCCGCCCGCCGCCCGCGCCGCCCCGGTCGCGCCTCAGCCTCGCCTCCTCTCCGCCGTCCCGGCCTCCTCCTCCCGCTCCGGTCACCTCCGGCGACGAACTCCGGCGGAGATCCGGCCGCCTCGGGTTGCGTGCCGTGAAACCCTAGATCCAGATCTCGGAGGTTGTTTTTTTCCTAAGTCCTTGAAATTTCAGTCCATGTGCACATGTTCGCGGCTCCGTAACTTTGCATCCGTAGCTCCGATTCATGCATATATCATATCAAAATGTTAATCTTAGAGAGTACATCATTTCATTCCATTGCATCATTTTCATTTGAGCTCATCTTGATGCCTGAAATGCTGTTAGAAGAGGGCTACTTGAGTTAATTGTCAGATCTGCTACTCCGTTTAGCATTTTTGTCATTTTTGCCATGATTATTGTGTGCATGATATGCCTGTGAGTTCTACATACGTTTTGTTAAGGGTTTTGTCATCTTTCTAGAGGTGCAACCCATGTATTTTTAGGATGTGTGTGGTGTCTAGTGCAAGCTTGCAAAGTGGTGCACTTGCTAATTCTGTTTTCAGGGACTTAGTGTGACACTCTAAAAAAATTTATTTGGTTTTTATCAAAAATTTTGTGGTTTTTGAGGAGAGGCCTTTTTAAAAAAAATCAGAAAAAAACCTTCCACTTAAAAACTTCCTTTGCCTTGGCAAGGACTTTATTTTTTTTCAAACCTTGGTGTTTGATCTTTTGAAACTTCTTCTCTGTTGGTTCTCTCAAATTTAATTTTTGAGTTTAAATTATTTTTCTTTTAAAATAAAGCTCTATGGAAATTTGGGATTTCCATATCTTGGAACCATCCTTGACTTGGCATTCTTGCCCATGTGATAAAACCTCTCCAAAACCTCCCCTACACCTTGTGATCAACCCAAGTTCTCTGTCCCAACTAATCCAAACAAGTTTTGGATTTTATTCTAATTATTTTCCCTCTCAAATCAATTCTGAAAATTATTTGGAGCCTTAGTGATTTTCAAAGCAAGTACCCTTTTTCATTTGAGTTTTGACCTCACACCAACTCCCCTGGATAGTCCTTTGTACCCACAACTCAGAACCATCTTGATCCACTACTTCTCTTTTCAAATTTTTCAAAATTCAGTCTCTGCAAGTTTGGACCAGATTTGCCAAATTTGATGAAATTCATATCTACACTCCCCCAAAAATTCCACCAAAATTCAGGCAACCTATTTGAGCAATGAGAAGCCACTCCACCAAGTATCAGCTCAAGGAAAAATCACCAGAGGCCAATTTCATTCTGTCGAACACCTTGCAAGCACTGCTGCTGTTCAAAATTCAGAAACATTCAGAGTTTAGTGTTGATCTTCGACAGAGTTTCAGTCACGCGGCCACAGTGCACTTGGCGCGTTGCACGCGGCTCTTTCTCCCTGGCCAGCACCCCCGCACGCACGCTTGGCATCTTCCCGGCGTCGGTGGCGCCCCTGGCCGCCCGCGCCGGCGTGTCTTGCGGCGGCCGAGACCCCGTTACAGCCGTCAGGGGGCAAGAACGGCGGCTCAACGCCGTTCCGCGCCGCCCATCGCTCCCTGGCTCTCTGCGTGGCCTCATGCATGCCAGCGCACGCCCGTGCACCGCCACCGTGACCGGCAAGCACAGGACGCACTCCCTGCCGCCGACGGGCCCGCGCCACCCCGTTCTGTCGAACTCCCTCCTAAGCACCAATCTCCAGCTCGATTAGCACCAAAACGGACCCAGTAGACTCCCACGACGGCGCTCGACTCCCTAATCACCCCCGACCGAGCACTGCGCCGCCGTAATCGCTCGCCGGAGACCCCGTTCACGGCAACCGCCTCGGGCCGCCTATAAAAAGGGCCCCCGAGCTCAACCTCGTGCATGCCTCATCCCCACTCCGCACCAGCGCCACGCCAGGCCACTCGGAGGACCTCGAGGAGGTCTCCTCCCCCAGCTCCGGCCGCCCCGATCCGCCTCGGCCTCCACCTCGATTCACTCCGGTGAGGCCATCTCCGGCGCCCAAACCCCGTCCGTTACCCTCTCTAGCTACCAGGAGCCTAACCCCCTCTTCAATTTAACCCTTGCAGCTCTCTCCGACGAGCCCCTCGACCACCCGAGCCGCCGTCCGCCGGAGCAAAGCTCGTCGTTGACGTGGTGCTCGCCGACCGCCTCCACCACCATCAACCGACGCGGAAGGGTGCCCTGAGCACGGTGGTACCCTCCGATCTCTCTGCCTCGCCGTGGATCGCCGCCGGCGACCACCGCGGCTCTCGGGCACCGGCGAACTCTGCCGCCCCGTTTGAACATTTGAACCTGACGAGTGGGACCCCACCGTCAGCCTCTCTGCCCTTTCTATCCAACCGTTTTCTGGAAGCGCCTTCGGGCAAATACGTCTTTCCTCTGGGCTGGCGTAGTCGCTACCGAAGCGCTTTCTGTTTTTATAAACTAGCCCCTAGAAAACTTCTGTTTCATTACAGATGAGTCCCTGGACAAAAACCTTTATATCTTTTAAACAGAAAGGTATTTTTGGTTGATTCTTTTTCTGTTCTCTTTAAAATTTTGTCTAGTTTTTTATCAGATTTATTTGGAAAATATTTGGTATACTTTCTGTGCACTCCTTGGTATTCACGATAGCGCATATATTTTCTTTATACCGTAGATACCGAAGGAGGTGACGGAGCCGTGAACTTCACCGAGCTAGTCTCCGACTACTCTGAACCAGGCAAGCATGTTTGAACTTTTGATATGATGAGTATCTTGGCATGTTTTGCATTTAGTTAGTTTCATGGCATGTTGATAAGCATATCGATGAATGTCATTTTATGCGATAATGAGGTATGTGAGTTCGATGATCCATAAGTGGATGGATGTGAGTATGAATGGCCATGTGTTGGCATGAGGATGGGTGAGATGGCAGTGTTGTGGCATGCCAGTCTCATGCCGGACTATGTGACTTCAGTGTCAAACCGGATCGGTCCAGTTCCTTTCATTTCCTTCCCTGTACTACCACATGTTTTCCGCAAGGAATATGGTTTAGTAAGTTGCAAACCGCTTTTCTGGTACACACCAAAAGGAGAGGCCGTGATGATGGTTCCATGGCCCTGGATTAAAGCCAGTCATCCGGTCAGGGGGCATGGGTGTTTCCGGTTGGGACCGAGAGGGGGGCACCCCTTAGAGCGCGCGTATATAAATTTGATCCCATGCTATTCGAGATTGTGATCTCCCCGTCTCAAAAGTTTTTCTTGGACGATGTCTAGGGTGATTCCTAGCATCGAGAGGTATGATGGGTGTGTACTGGTTAGCTGTGTTTTCTTCCGAAATACCGTAAACGGAACTAGTCCTTCGTGACTACGGAAATCTGTTGGCTGTGGGAATAATTTTGTACAAACTCTGCAGAGTCATATATCCCTCCACGTCATCTTTTCCATGTCCAAATTCGTTTTATCTTGTCCTAACAATGACAGTGTTGATGACAGAGACTCCGGTGTTTCGCATGAGTGCTAATTCCGGAAATGATATTCCTGTGGATGGACTAACCCATTTATTCTTATGAATTAAAAGTTTATTATGATTATTATTTATCTGTCCATAAAAGACCTTTCTGTGATGTCGCCCCGACGTCCGACTGTGGCATTTCTTTTCAAGCCCTTTCTGTGATGTCGCCCCGACGTCCGACTGTGGCATTTCTTTTCAAACCCTTTCTGTGATGTCGCCCCGACGTCCGACTGTGGCATTTCTTTTCA
>NC_041388.1:196400625-196468227 GCF_002162155.2 Triticum dicoccoides | reverse complement strand
ATTTCTTTTCAAGCCCTTTCTGTGATGTCGCCCCGACGTCCGACTGTGGCATTTCTTTTCAAGCCCTTTCTGTGATGTCACCCCGACGTCCGACTGTGGCATTTCTTTTCAAGCCCTTTCTGTGATGTCGCCCCGATGTCCGACTGTGGCATTTCTTTTCAAGCCCTTTCTGTGACGTTGCCCCGACGTCCGACTGAGGTATTTCTTTTTAAGACCTTTATGTGGTGTCGCTAAGACGCCCGACTGTGGCATCTTTTTCTTTATATTTATTTGTTCACCTTTGGGGGCGTCGCTTCAGACACCCGATCGGAAATTATTTATGTTCTATTGGGATTTCAGGCGGACTACCGCTGTTTCCCTTTTACTGACCTTGTTATGATAAATTTGAATGTACATTGGTGAATTTATTCATGACGCATCCATGCATGCATTTGTTATATCTTACGTCCGAACTGTCTTGCGAGTACTTTCAAAGTACTCACTGGCTTGTTGATTTGGCCAGATGCTGACGAAGGCGATTTCATGGATGAAGAGTTAGATAGCGAGTCCGACACTTAGAGGAGTCCCAGTCAGTCTCGTGCGACCCTGGATTTGGTCACTGTTTTATATCCGCTTCCGCTACCAAATAAATTCATCGAGCCTCACCTCGACGCTCGATGAGATGATAGACTTAGAGTCTTGTATTTCTCTCCCCGCTGTGTTTTTCCACCACCGCCCTATCCTGGAGTCAGTAGTATGTCTCCACACCACTGTGTCATGTCCGCCATTATGTATAATTATTGGCGTGCTTGTAATAATTTGGTTGAGCAACCGCAGTTCGACCCTGTAATATATTTTATGCTACTGGCTTATTGTATCAAGAAATTGTCTACCAGTGAGGAGGATTTCTCTCATACTGGACTCAAAAGATTGGTTTCTCAATAAATATTTTTATTGGAAAACCGGTCGTGACAAGCTTGGTACCAGAGCCAGGCTGACTGTAGGAAGCCACTAGGTGCGATCGCTAATTAGTTATTAGCATGATAGAGCTAATTTATATTTTTGCAATTGTAGTCATTTTCTGTCAGTCGGCATAAATTTATGATCTGACCCTGCAGAATTTTTGCCCACTTTTGTAGATGGCCGACAACAGCTGCGAGTCTCAGACCTTCGCCAACGTGCCCGATGGGTTCGTCAAGCTTCTTTCCTTCATCGTTCGGGTCGCGATGGGGCCATCCGTACGCCCAGTCTTCACACTCTGCCAGCACCGAGTCAACGACAGTCTGACCATGCACCAGCCCGCGGTGCAGTTCAAGGGAGGGCGTGGTGAGTTACGCCGCTTCCGGTTCATGGGAAGAGCCATGCCTACGGAGAGGCATGCTACGCAGATGGCAGCCCGCGAGGCGATAGCTCGTCTCAGGGATGTCCTTCCCGTGATGAAGACTCGTCGTTACCGTTATCTTCCGTGCCATGTGCCTTACACCTGTCACTACGCATACTCCTGCCCCGGAGGAGAATGAGACGAGGCTTTTGAGATGCTCATTGAGTATCTCCGGGCCTTGGAGGCAGCCTTCGACAACCTGGTGGACGACTTCGTAGCTACCCGCATGGACTCAGTTCATGGCTGTGCTGCCAACAGGAGGGAGCTCCTACCAATCGCACCACCACTGACTTTTGTCTCGTCATCAGCATCTTTTACGCCTGCTCGTCGCCTACCTTCTACCGAAGAATTCAACCAAGTCATTGCGCCCACTCCAGCGCGCACTGCACCAACCTTCGCGCCCACTCCTGTACGTGTTGCTCCGCCCCTGGCAACCGCTCCGTCCGCTCTGCGCAACACTACACGTATGGAGCCCATTAGCGAGGAGGAAGTCGAGTCCCCAACCTCGCTACGCCTCGCCCTCGGCAGGGCAAAGGAGGTCGTCAACATCTCCGCCTGAGTATGCTTAGCTGCCGTGTATTGTACCGCTTTGTAAGATATGTACATAGGTTGTGAGAAGTAGCCTGTTTGCGCATCATGTAGGATCTGGGGAAGTGCACTAGCCTAAATAACATGTCAGGATTATGTACGCATATCCTGAGTGATGTATTGTATAATTACCGCCCGCGTGTAAGATATGTAATGAGCAGTCCTTCTCCGTGCGCAAGTCGATTTGTTTTTCTTAAGTAAGCCGAGTTATTTAATTCTATCTGCCAGCTTTATGCATTTATGGCTTTGTTTTGCGACTCTTTCCGCTTTTCTTATGAGTTTTACAGAAATATATCCCCAGAGTGAAAAATGTCTCGTCCTTGGACACGCTCCATGCCAACTCCACCAGAGGAAAATTATGATACACAACCCAACAACGAGTTCACCCAGGGACAGTCAAGCCAACAGGGCAATGAATCGGCACTTTCACAAATGTGTCGCCTTTATGAGCAGAGTCAGCAACAACATCGGGAGATGATGAACCAAGTCATCAACATGGGAAATCACCATGGACAGTATCAACAGCATTCCAAGTTATCTGAACTACAGAAGACACGTCCTCAAACATTTTATCACACTGACAAGCCTCTTGAAGCCGAGGACTGGCTTCGAGATATGGAGAGGAAATTAATTATTGCAAAGTGTTCAGATCTCGAGAAAGTACTATATGCTCCACACTATCTCACAAGAGCAGCCGCATCGTGGTGGGAGAATTTTCTGCACATGCATCCCAACGAAAATAACATAACCTGGGATGATTTCAAGGAAGGTTTCCGTGGTGCACATATTCCTAAGAGTATTATGAAAATCAAGAAGAGAGAATTCGATGACCTCAAACAAAGGAACATGACAGTGTCAGATTACAACAGTCAATTTACGCTATTATCCCGCTATGCCAATGAGGAACGTATGACTGAAATCAAGAAGATGGGGAAATTCCTTGACGGTCTGGCGCCCGCGCTTAAATGCCAACTGGTCGTGCACACTTTTCCTGATTTTAAAACACTGGTGGACAAAGCCATTACTCTGGAAAATGAGAGACACAGTCTGGAATATATACGCAAGCGAAAAAGGGACCAGACTAATCACGCTCGCAAACACCGAAGCAAGACAGATTTTCAAAAGGGTGGGACACACAAATTCTCATCCAATGCCTCACGCCCAATCAAGAATTTTCATGCAAGGGACAAGGAATTCACCTATCGCCCCGGCGTTACTTGTTACGCTTGTGGAGAAGAAGGGCACTATGCCAAACAGTGCCCCAAGCCAAGGAGTTCAACCCCAAAGCTGAACAACGGCGGCAATAATTCAGCACCCAAGCGAAACAATTTCAATCCCAACAATAACCACAGGAAGGGTCATCTGAACCACGTAACCAAAGAGGAGGCACAAAATGCTCCGGATATCGTACTCGGTACGTTTCCTGTCAACACAATACCTGCAATGGTTTTGTTTGATTCTGGAGCTTCTCACTCTTTCATTTCAAAAAGTTTTGCTTTGCAAAATAAGTTTTCGATACTTCCTTTGGAGAAATCCATGATCATCAAGTCCCCTGGGATTCAGCAAGTTTCTCAGAATTACTGTCAGAATGTGGTCATTGAGTTCGAAGGATTGGAGTTTCACGCAAATCTTATTGTATTGGAAAATAAAGGACTGGATGTCATCCTAGGGATGGATTGGCTAACCACCAATAAAGGTTTCATCGACTGTTTCAACAGGACCGTGATTCTCACACACCACCAAGGGAAGACAATAAGAGTATCAGCCAAGGAAGGAAAAAGACCCCGGCAACCGAGATTAAATAAGGTGGACGTTTCTGAGCTAAACAAGGTTCCAGTAGTGTGTGAATTTCCAGATGTATTCCCTGAAGAGCTGCCAGGCATGCCACCAGACCGAGAAATAGAATTCCGCATTGAGCTAGCACCAGGAACCGCCCCCATATACAAGAAACCATACAAAATGGCACCATCCGAGTTGGTCGAGTTGAAGAAGCAAATAAAGGAATTACTGGAAAAAGGATACATTTGAGCCAGCTCCTCACCTTGGGGATCACCAATTTTATTTGCCAAAAAGAAGGATGGAACACTAAGATTGTGTATTGACTATCGAGCACTTAACATGGTCACAGTCAAAAACAAATACCCGATGCCAAGAATAAATGATTTATTTGATCAGCTCGCTCAGGCCAAGGTATTCTCAAAAATTGACTTAAGGTCAGGATACCATCAATTGAAGGTGCGAACGGAAGATATCCCCAAAACAGCCTTCACCTCCAGATATGGACTGTACGAGTTCATAGTGATGCCATTTGGATTAACTAACGCCCCAGCATATTTTGTTCACCTCATGAACAAAGTATTTATGAAGTTTATGGACAAGTTCGTCGTGGTATTCATCGACGATATACTAGTATATTCCAAGACACCAGAAGAGCACGCAGAACATCTCAGGATTGTGCTAGGAGAGCTAAGAAAACACCAATTGTATGCCAAGTTCAGCAAGTGCGAATTTTGGCTAAGACAAGTAGGTTTTCTAGGCCACGTGCTGACTCAAGACGGTATCGCAGTGGACCCAGAGAAAGTTAAGGCCGTACTTGACTGGAAATCACCAGCCAGCGTAACGGACATACGGAGTTTCTTGGGAATGGCAGGATATTACCGCAGATTTATTGAAGGATTTTCCACCATAGCCAAGCCTATGACACAGTTGCTCAAGAAAGATAAGAAGTTTGAGTGGACAGAAGCCTGCGAGAAAAGTTTCCAAGAGCTAAAGCGGAAATTAACAACAGCACCGGTATTAATTGTACCCGACATACACAAGAATTTTGAAGTATATTGTGACGCGTCCAGAAAGGGTCTCGGATGCGTGTTGATGCAAGAAGGCAAGGTTGTCGCCTACGCTTCAAGGAAACTTCGCAAGCATGAGGAAAATTATCCCACTCATGACTTAGAAATGGCAGCAGTTATTCATGCACTCAAGGAATGGAGGCATTTCTTACTTGGGA
This sequence comes from Triticum dicoccoides, assembly GCF_002162155.2. Lineage (NCBI taxonomy): Eukaryota > Viridiplantae > Streptophyta > Magnoliopsida > Poales > Poaceae > Triticum > Triticum dicoccoides. Next base: position 196,463,275 of record NC_041388.1, on the reverse strand, counting down.
ATCGATGTGAAATATATACGGATCACAAAAGTCTCAAATATATTTTCACGCAGCCAGAACTAAATTTACGGCAACGACGCTGGTTGGAATTGGTAAAGGATTATGATGTTGGGATCCATTACCATCCAGGGAAAGCAAATGTAGTGGCCGATGCCCTGAGTCGGAACCCCAGCTCCGATGGAAACTATCTGCACAGCTTGAGGCCCGAATTCCATCAAGAATTTGCCAAGCTCAACTTGATAATGGTAGCAGGAGGCACCATATCAAACTTGGAAATACAACCCAACCTTGTGGAGAAAATTAAAGAAGCTCAGCCCGGTCACCCCAGCATTGAAGGAATTAAAAGAAAGTTGAATATGGGCAAGGCCTCGAAATTCGTCATAGACAATGAAGGAATATTATGGTACGGAGAAAGGCTATGCGTGCCAAACATAGGATTTCGTTACCATGGCTGATTCTGGTGGTCTGCCATCTAGACCCTGGGGTTTGGATTTCAAGCGGAGTTGGCATATCACAAAATGACATGTCGTGCAAACGAGCATAGCCTTCAGAAATGAAGGAGTGAGATGCCCCAGTATCGAATAGAACTGATGCTGGGTGACAATTGACAAGGAGTGTACCAAGAACGACATCTGGATCATCATGAGTGTCTTTAGCTGAGACGTGATGCACACGTCCACGTTCAGTGGGAACTGACTTGACACTGATCATCTTGCGTGATGGCTTAATACAGCCAACAGTCTTCTCGGGCTGGGGTGGAGCATAACTAGTCTGAGAGAAATCACGTGCATAGTGTCCTGGCTTCCCGCATGTGAAGCAAGTCCCTGAGGTTGGACGTGGACCCGCACTGACAAGCGGTCTACCAGTAGGCAAGGGTGGAACATACGACTGAGCTGGGGAAGGCACCACATAGGATGGCCTCGGTGTATATCCGGAAGGAAGAGCGGAGTTTGGAACCCAAATCCGGCGCTTCAGGGAACTAGAGCCAGAGGAAGATCCCAAATTACGGGTGTGCTTACGAGACTCCTCGTAAGTGAGCTGATCTGTCTCTGCATTGATGGCCTTGTTCACAAGGGCTTGGAATGTATCACAATGATGCAGGTGGAGATCACGGCGCAACTTGGGGTTGAGACCCTTCCGGAACCTAGCTTGCTTCTTGGCGTCCGTGGACACTTCTTCTGTGGCATAGCGAGCGAGGTTCTCAAACTCTCGGCTGTAAGCATCAACAGCCATCTTATTCTGGGTGAAACTACAGAACTCTTCTCTCTTGCGATAAATGAGGGCCTGGGGAATGTGATGCTCGCGAAAAGCCTCAGTGAAATCCTTCCAGGTAGAAATCTGGCCAGCTGGAAGCAAAGCCTCATAGTTCTGCCACCAAAGACTAGCAGGACCTTCCAGGTGGTATATGGCATAAGTGACCTTGTCATCTTCAGCTACGCTCGCAGAATGCAGCTTATGAGTGATGCTACGGAGCCAGTCATCTGCATCGAGTGGCTCGATGGAATGATGAAAGGTAGGTGGGTGCAAGCGAATGAAATCATGAATGGTAGCAGACCCTTTGAACTGATGTGCGGTGTTCTCCTCGATACGTGCCAACAAACGGTTAGACTCACGCTTGTTCCTCTCCATTTCTAACATGAACTCTGCCAACGAAGGCTGGTCGGGAGGATCCCCATCCCTAGCATCTCCATGGTTCTGGCCACGAACAATAGAACTTGATGACATCCTGAGAAACAAAACCCAGGGATGAAATCAACATTAACTATAGACTGTAGAATGTAGGACAAGGAATTAGTATCTCTCGAACTCCTAGGGAAATTCCGGCAGCATAACGGCAGTAAAATGCTCAGAATGAGACATCCTACTAAAAATGGGGTGGTAACATACTCATCATCATCACTCAAGGTTCTGAGATAGTACTAAACAGACTACACCGGAAGTACTCGAAAACTGGGGTATGACTCTGATCAACCAATCCTAAGGGACTACGGAGTAGTAACACGTGATCCTGATAGACGGAAGAGAAGCCTAGTTCCTTAATCCCGTCGGAAAGATAGGACGACTCAGATCAACAGGTCATGAGGTATAAGGAGTAAAAAGAGCCTTACGTTCCAACCCACAATCAATTCCCTTACATAACTAAAGATTTTCTATACTCAACTTCGACCGGTATGGCTTGGTAATCCTACAGGCAGTCAGGCTCTGATACCAGCGCTGTCAGGACCCCGACTCAATGCCACATCGATCTAGCATGTAACGCCTCATATCACTTTGCGGCCTCACGCACGGTATCCCCACGGGTGTCGCCTTACCTTTGCCCGGGACCGTTTGCGCATTTTGGCACACGTATATGATGGTGTCGCTAGCATCCATATGATAAGGAGCCCGGGCTGACATGGCTAGTCGTAAACCCAAAGTGGCACTAACTTACAGGGACAGGCATCCATGACCCAGCATCGAACGTGTCGGTCATCAACGAGTGAATCCAGGCTGTAGCACTGGGCTAACAGGACTCCGGTGAACCGGGCTGTAGCGGGCTAGCAGGACTCCGGTATTCATCGCGTGACATTTCCCCGAAGGGACAGACACAGGATCGAAGAAGGTCACATGCCGGCCTGCCTAAGTGTTCCGGAGCAGTAGCAAGCTACCAGGGCTCAGTGGAAGCACTAGGAGACATTTCCCGGTAAGAGAGGCTACTAAGAATAAACAACTAGATAGTCAGATCCCACACATAGCAATACACATTACACGTACGCATAACATGCAAGTATGTGCTGTACAATATGGCATCACAGCATAACTCAACAATCATATAGATAAAGGCTCAGAAGAGCCATCATAGCATTTATTGCAAACAGGGGTCACAAAACCCATCATACAGAGCATACAAGCAACAAGCGGAAGCATTACATGTCTGGGTACAGACATCTACAAATGAAAAAGGGTGAAGAGCCTGACTATCTACAACATCCGATCAAGATCGTAGCTGAGGTACTAGCTACTAGTCGAAGTCCATGAGAACCCTAGTAAGACCGAAGTCTCTGCTGCAAAAACATAAATGAAGCAACATGAGTACAAAGGTACTCAGCAAGACTTACATCAGATCCTATCATACATGCATTTGTATCAAGAGGGTAATGTGGGGTTTAGTTGCAGCAAGCCAGCTTTGACTCTGTGGCTATCCTGTTCTACGACTACCAGAAACTCTGGAGGTGAGACAACGTACACGAGTCCACTAATCACCATACAATACACTACTATGGATCCATCCCCGTCTCCCTACGAGAAGGCCCTCCATAGCACTCACACTTGTCTTGAGCATTTTAGAGTATCCACTTCAGGTTGTCTATGTACCATGTAAGCATCCAAGAAGTCCATAACCGCGGACCCGGCTATTCGAATAGATCATGTTAACCCTGCAGGGGTGTACTTCTTCACACACGCTCTCGCCACTTACCGCCATGTACACGTCATGTATCTCGGCAACCTTCAAGCGGAAGCCTGGCGAGGGTGTCGGCCACGACCTGACTAACCACACCAGACTTTAGTCCAGGTTTGTCGCCTATTCGGGTTCCATCCGCAAGGAGATCCGGCCGGGGTGTCGCTTACGGCCCCAAACGATGTGTACAGGGTTCCCGAGCCCACCATCCGGGTGCCACTCGGTACACTAGGCCACGTGTGCCTAGTCTATCCCAAGCCCACCCTGCCGGGTGCCACTTGGTAGAAAAATAGCACTACCTACAAACACCAGAAACTAGTTGCGACTCCTGGACAGAGACCAAGTTGGTTAATAAGTCGAGAGGGGTCGAGTTACCGGAACCCAATGTGTGGTAGTATCGAGTCATTGGACAACATACATAGAACTCAGTGCTTAAGGACGGTTTCAGTGAGACAACCCACCATGTACTCCTACATGGCCTCTCACCGCTACCTTTACCAAATCGTGTTCACACACTTCACTCTCAGCATCAGAACATATTGTAACACTCCAATTCATTCCCAATGAACCAGACCTGACACAACTCTAAGAAATAGCAGGCATAGCATGGTAGGAACACAACAATGGCTTCAATCAACTCCTACACATGCTAGTGGGTTTCAACTATTTACTCTGGCAATGACAGGTCATGCAGAGGAATGGGTTCAACTACCGCAGCACAAAGTAGCAGATGAACCGTTGTTGTCCTAATGCAATAACTGAGAGTAGGAGCGAGAGAGTAGGGTTTTATCGAAATGAACAAGGGGGTTTGCTTGCCTGGTAGATCAGCAAGGAAGGCACTGCTTCATAGATAGGCACTCTGGAACAGACTCCGGAGCAGGACCTATCGAGAAGGAACAGTGTCGGCAATCAAAACACAATCATATGCAACAATATGATGCATGAACATGGCATGTAGATGTGATGCTGTTTGAGCTAATGCAACTAGTAATCATTTGGTTTGAAGTCCATTTGAACCAAAGGTTCAAATGCATCTCCAAATTAAGCTCCTATATATGCCATAATGTGTTTTCTCATATTCAGCATGTATAAGTTGGTTTGTCATGCATGAAACTAGTACAGATGGAAAGATTGCATTTTTCTGATAATTTTTCATATATAAATTATTTTAGAGCTACGGTTGAATTGTTATGAATTTTTGAAGTTTAAAACAATTTCTGGAATTTCCTGATTAATTTAAATCCAGAAATCATATTATTGCGCCAGCATGACGTCAGCACGACGTCAGCAGTCAACTGCGGCTGGCTGGGGTCAAACCTGACGTGTGGGGTCCACACGTCAGTGACACTGGGGTTAACCCCGAGTCAAACCTGGGCTCATTAGCTTTGACTAAGCCCTGGGCCCACTGGTCAGCGTCAGTAGGTGGGGATTAGTGCCTAATTAACAAAGCCACGTCAGCCCGCCGGAGTTCTGGCCGGCGGCGACCAATAGCGCGGCGGCGACTCGCCGGACTTGCGCTACAAGCGGCGTTTGGTCGCGCGAAGACCACCGGGGCGTAGCCCGTCGTCGTCCGCAACCAGGGGAGCTGGTGGGGGGCTGCGGGGGCGCCGGAGCTCATCGGAGCAAAGCTCGCGGCGGCAGCCGGAGCTCGGCGACTTGCGGCCGCGGCGTTGTGGTGCACGGCAGTGGAAGCGGAGGGCTCCTACGGCCTCCTGGCGTCACCAGGAACACGGTGACGCGCGCGGGAGTGGCTGGCTTGGGCTCATGCCACCGTGGCGCCATGGTCGGCGGCGAGGAACTTACGGGCGCGGTGGTTGAGCTAGCTAGACGGGGCAAACGAGCACGGGGAGGAGGGGGTTCGGTGCGGGGGCTCACAGCGAGAACAGCGAGCGCGAGGGCGAGGTCGGGGATGCCCGGCAGCTCCCGAATCGACGGCGAGGATCCACGGCGGCCGGAGGCGAAGTTGGCGACGGCGACGGCTCCACGGGGTGCTCCGTCTTGCGTGGCTCGACGAGGAGGTAGAGGGGGTCGCGGCGGATCTGGGGAGCGTGTCGGGGAGGCGAGGGGGAGGTGGTGGCTACGGTGATGCTCGTCGGCGGCGGCGGTGATTCTCGGGTGAGAGAGAGAGAGAGCAGGGGGAGAGGAGGAGGGCGAGGGAGAGTGCGAGAGAGGTCGGGGTGGCGCGTGGCGTCGTTCCAGGGCATTCAGACGAGGAGGGGAGAGGCAGGCAGGCAGGGAGGGAGGTGGCGTGGCGCGGTGGCGCGCGCGCGCGCCGGGCACGCTCCCCTCCCTCTGTCGAGGACGAAGACGATAGAGGAGGAGGCGGCCTGGGCCGCCTGCTGGCTGGGCCGGCCTGCTGCTGCTGGGCCAGAGGCGCCAGGCAGAAGCCCAGGTAAGGTTTTCCTGTTTTATTTCTTTTTCTAAATTTTCCGACATTTGTTTTGATTTAATAAAATACTAAGTCAATTTATTACCTTATGCCAATTTTTGCAGGAGCTAGATATATTATTCCAGAGCTCCTTTATAAATGGCATAATTTTTGGACCATATTTCATATATATAACAATATATATCCAAAGCAAATAATTATTGGATTAATCCAAATGGCCAAAATTAAATATCCATGAGCTCCTAAAAGTATTGGTTTGATTTTTATCTCTGTCCAATATTTTCAGAGGGTAACATGAGCATTTTCTTGGACCCTTTTGGAGAAATTTTTATTTGGGTCATTTTCAAAAATGATTCTGAGGGTTCCACCAATCCTCATTTCAAATTTAAATGAAATTTAAATATGATGCACAAATGGCTAGCTAGTCTAAGTCATACCAGACTAGGGATGTGACAACTCGCCCCCACTTGAAAAAATCTCGTCCCGAGATTCAAGGGTTGACGGAAAGAAAGCGCGGTACTCCAGTCGAAGACGATCTTCTCGCTCCCAAGTAGCTTCTCTCTCGGAATGATGAGACCACTGAACTTTAAGAAACTTGATGTTCTGACGTCGGGTAACACGCTCGGCTTGATCAAGAATGCGAACCGGGTACTCTCGGTATGTGAGGTTATCTTGGAGATCAAGCGTTTCGTGGTCCACTCCGCGGATGGGATCCGAGAAGCAACGCCTGAGTTGAGAGACGTGGAAGACATCATGAACTCGAGAAAGATATGGGGGTAGTTCCAATTGGTAGGCAACCTCTCCTCGTTTAGCGAGAATGCGAAAAGGACCAATGTAACGAGGGGCCAACTTGCCCTTGATACCGAAACGATGGGTACCCTTCAAAGGGGTAACCCGAAGGTAAGCCTTTTCGCCAACTTCATAAGTCATATCCTTATGATGACGATCATACTGACTCTTTTGACGAGACTGGGCTGTTTTCAAATTCTCACGAATGATGCGAACTTGCTCTTCTGCCTCCTGGATCATGTCCGGTCCAAAGAATTGTCTTTCACCGGTTTCTGACCAGTTCAAAGGTGTTCGACATCTTCGTCCATAGAGAACCTCAAAAGGAGCTTTCTTGAGGCTGGATTGATAGCTATTGTTGTAAGCAAACTCGGCAAAAGGAAGACATTTCTCCCAATCCATACCGAATGAGATAATGCAAGCTCTAAGCATGTCTTCGAGAATTTGATTGACCCGTTCCACCTGACCACTCGACTGAGGGTGGAAAGCGGTACTGAAGGAAAGATGGGTTCCCATGGCAGTTTGGAAACTCTCCCAGAAATGAGAAGTGAAAAGACTGCCACGATCTGAATTGATCTCTAGTGGAACACCATGAAGTGACACTATTCGAGAAATATATAAGTCAGCAAGCTGACTAGCAGTGATACTTTCTCGAACAGGAAGGAAGTGAGCCACTTTGGAAAGACGATCAATGACTACGAAGATAGCGTTATTCCCTCTCTTGGTCCTGGGAAAGCCGGTGATGAAGTCCATACCAACTTTATCCCATTTCCATTCAGGAATAGCTAAAGGCTGAAGGGTGCCAGCAGGTCTTTGATGCTCTGCCTTAACACGACGACATACGTCACAATTAGCAACGAAGTCAGCGATCTCTCTCTTCATCCTAGTCCACCAGAACTTCTGGCGTAGGTCCTGATACATCTTAGTACTACTGGGATGAATCGTGAGAGGAGATTCATGCGCCTCCTTAAGAATCAACTGCCGAAGATGTTGCTTCTTGGGAACCACCAAGCGATTCTCAAAGAAAACAACACCACGATCATCCATAGAGAAACATCCACCAACTCCCTTCTTAATGTTTCTCTTGATCCGGGTAATCCCCGTATCATGCTTCTGGGCTTCTATGATAAGATCCACAAGGGTAGGTTTCGCCACCAAGGTAGAAAGGAATCCGTGAGGAGCAATGTGAAGATTAAGCTTACAGAATTCCTCATGGAGAAGTGGTTGGCCTTGCTGCAACATGAGATTGTTGCAATAGGATTTACGGCTTAGAGCATCAGCCATGACATTGGCTTTGCCTGGGGTGTAGGTAATCCCTAGATCATAATCTGTGATCAACTCCAACCAACGTCTTTGCCTAAGGTTCAGATCCGGTTGGGTGAAGATATACTTGAGACTCTGGTGATCGGTGTAGATCTCGCAACGTTTACCAAGAAGGTAATGTCGCCAGGTCTTGAGTGCATAGACTACGGCTGCAAGCTCTAGATCATGTGTAGGATAATTCTCCTCATGTGGATGCAACTGTCGAGATGCATAGGCAATCACATGACGATCCTGCATAAGAATGCAACCTAGTCCCTGTCGTGAGGCGTCGCAGTAGATAATAAAGTCTTTAGTGAAATCCGGTGGCACAAGTATGCGAGCAGAAGTCAGGCGTCTTTTCAGTTCCTGAAAACTGTACTCACACTGTGGGGACCACTCAAACTTTTTATCTTTCTTGAGAAGTTCCGTGAGGGGTTTGGCTACTTTGGAGAAGTTTTCAACAAAGCGGCGACAATAGCTGGCTAGACCAAGGAAACTCCTAACTTGTTTGACTGTTACAGGTGGAGTCCAATCGAGAACGGCTTGAACTCTCTCGGGATTGACAGCAATGCCCTTACCAGAGATTACGTGGCCTAAGTAGGTCACTTCTGGCAACCAAAATTCACACTTGGAGAACTTGGCATAAAGGCAGTGCTCTCTGAGTTTTTCTAACACAAGTCTAAGATGTTCGGCATGCTCTTCCTCGTTCTTCGAGTAAATAAGAATATCATCGAGGTAAACCACGACGAACTTATCTAAGTACTCCATGAAGATCGAGTTCATCAAGCGGGAGAATGTAGCTGGAGCATTAGTTAGACGAAAGGACATGACGGTGTACTCGTACTGGCCATAACGAGTGACAAAAGCTGTCTTGGGAATGTCCCCGTTTCTGATTTTGATTTGGTGGTATCCTAACCTTAAGTCCATCTTGGAGAAGACTGAGGATCCAGCGAGCTGATCATACAGGTCGTTGATCCCGGGGAGCGGATACTTGTTCTTTATCATGACCAAATTAACGGGACGATAATCTACGACCATCCGGTCCGTACCGTCTTTCTTCTTGACAAAGAGGACGGGGCAAGCCCAAGGAGAAGAACTAGGACGGATGAAACCCTTTTGCAAGGACTCATCAAGTTGTTTCTTAAGCTCGGCTAGTTCTAAGGGTGCCATCTTGTAAGGCCTCCGGGAGATTGGAGCTGTTCCTGGGATAAGATCTATGACGAACTCTACATCTCTGTCAGGTGGAACACCTGGCAGTTCCTCTGGGAAGACATCCGGAAAGTCACGGACTACCGGGATATCTTCAAGGTCTGGAAGAGGGCTGGCATTAAGAGAATAGAGCTGACGCTTTGCAACTCTAGTGGAGACGGTGACTATCTTGCCAGATGGGTGTGTAAGCTGAACAGATCTTGTGTAACAATCAATCTTGGCATGATGAGCTGTCATCCAGTCCATACCCAAGATGATGTTAATATCTGAGGACTTGAGGGCTACAAGTGATGCAAGGAATACAAGTCTATCAACAAGGATTTCGTTACCATGGCTGATTCTGGTGGTCTGCCATCTAGACCCTGGGATTTGGATTTCAAGCGGAGTTGGCATATCACAAAATGACATGTCGTGCAAACGAGCATAGCCTTCAGAAATGAAGGAGTGAGATGCCCCAGTATCGAATAGAACTGATGCTGGGTGACAATTGACAAGGAGTGTACCAAGAACGACATCTGGATCATCATGAGCGTCTTTAGCTGAGACGTGATGCACACGTCCACGTTCAGTGGGAACTGACTTGACACTGATCATCTTGCGTGATGGCTTAATACAGCCAACAGTCTTCTCGGGCTGGGGTGGAGCATAACTAGTCTGAGAGCAATCACGTGCATAGTGTCCTGGCTTCCCGCATGTGAAGCAAGTCCCTGAGGTTGGACGTGGACCCGCACTGACAAGCGGTCTACCAGTAGGCAAGGGTGGAACATACGACTGAGCTGGGGAAGGCACCACATAGGATGGCCTCGGTGTATATCCGGAAGGAAGAGCGGAGTTTGGAACCCAAATCCGGCGCTTCTGGGAACTAGAGCCAGAGGAAGATCCCAAATTACGGGTGTGCTTACGAGACTCCTCGTAAGTGAGCTGAGCTGTCTCTGCATTGATGGCCTTGTTCACAAGGGCTTGGAATGTATCACAATGATGCAGGTGGAGATCACGGCGCAACTTGGGGTTGAGACCCTTCCGGAACCTAGCTTGCTTCTTGGCGACCGTGGACACTTCTTCTGTGGCATAGCGAGCGAGGTTCTCAAACTCTCGGCTGTAAGCATCAACAGCCATCTTATTCTGGGTGAAACTATAGAACTCTTCTCTCTTCCGATCAATGAGGGCCTCGGGAATGTGATGCTCGCGAAAAGCCTCAGTGAAATCCTTCCAGGTAGAAATCTGGCCAGCTGGAAGCAAAGCCTCATAGTTCTGCCACCAAAGACTAGCAGGACCTTCCAGGTGGTATATGGCATAAGTGACCTTGTCATCTTCAGCTACGCTCGCGGAATGCAGCTTATGAGTGATGCTACGGAGCCAGTCATCTGCATCGAGTGGCTCGATGGAATGATGAAAGGTAGGTGGGTGCAAGCGAATGAAATCATGAATGGTAGCAGACCCTTTGAACTGATGTGCGGTGTTCTCCTCGATACGTGCCAACAAACGGTTAGACTCACGCTTGTTCCTCTCCATTTCTAACATGAACTCTGCCAACGAAGGCTGGTCGGGAGGATCCCCATCCCTAGCATCTCCATGGTTCTGGCCACGAACAATAGAACTTGATGACATCCTGAGAAACAAAACCCAGGGATGAAATCAACATTAACTATAGACTGTAGAATGTAGGACAAGGAATTAGTATCTCTCGAACTCCTAGGGAAATTCCGGCAGCATAACGGCAGTAAAATGCTCAGAATGAGACATCCTACTAAAAATGGGGTGGTAACATACTCATCATCATCACTCAAGGTTCTGAGATAGTACTAAACAGACTACACCGGAAGTACTCGAAAACTGGGGTATGACTCTGATCAACCAATCCTAAGGGACTACGGAGTAGTAACACGTGATCCTGATAGACGGAAGAGAAGCCTAGTTCCTTAATCCCGTCGGAAAGATAGGACGACTCAGATCAGCAGGTCATGAGGTATAAGGAGTAAAAAGAGCCTTACGTTCCAACCCACAATCAATTCCCTTACATAACTAAAGATTTTCTATACTCAACTTCGACCGGTATGGCTTGGTAATCCTACAGGCAGTCAGGCTCTGATACCAGCGCTGTCAGGACCCCGACTCAATGCCACATCGATCTAGCATGTAACGCCTCATATCACTTTGCGGCCTCACGCACGGTATCCCCACGGGTGTCGCCTTACCTTTGCCCGGGACCGTTTGCGCATTTTGGCACACGTATATGATGGTGTCGCTAGCATCCATATGATAAAGAGCCCGGGCTGACATGGCTAGTCGTAAACCCAAAGTGGCACTAACTTACAGGGACAGGCATCCATGACCCAGCATCGAACGTGTCGGTCATCAACGAGTGAATCCAGGCTGTAGCACTGGGCTAACAGGACTCCGGTGAACCGGGCTGTAGCGGGCTAGCAGGACTCCGGTATTCATCGCGTGACATTTCCCCGAAGGGACAGACACAGGATCGAAGAAGGACACATGCCGGCCTGCCTAAGTGTTCCGGAGCAGTAGCAAGCTACCAGGGCTCAGTGGAAGCACTAGGAGACATTTCCCGGTAAGAGAGGCTACTAAGAATAAACAACTAGATAGTCAGATCCGACACATAGCAATACACATTACACGTACGCATAACATGCAAGTATGTGCTGTACAACATGGCATCACAGCATAACTATACAATCATATAGATAAAGGCTCAGAAGAGCCATCATAGCATTTATTGCAAACAGGGGTCACAAAACCCATCATACAGAGCATACAAGCAACAAGCGGAAGCATTACATGTCTGGGTACAGACATCTACAAATGAGAAAGGCCGAAGAGCCTGACTATCTACAACATCCGATCAAGATCGTAGCTGAGGTACTAGCTACTAGTCGAAGTCCATGAGAACCCTAGTAAGACCGAAGTCTCTGCTGCAAAAACATAAATGAAGCAACATGAGTACAAAGGTACTCAGCAAGACTTACATCAGATCCTATCATACATGCATTTGTATCAAGAGGGTAATGTGGGGTTTAGTTGCAGCAAGCCAGCTTTGACTCTGTGGCTATCCTGTTCTACGACTACCAGAAACTCTGGAGGTGAGACAACGTACACGAGTCCACTAATCACCATACAATACACTACTATGGATCCATCCCCGTCTCCCTACGAGAAGGCCCTCCATAGCACTCACACTTGTCTTGAGCATTTTAGAGTATCCACTTCAGGTTGTCTATGTACCATGTAAGCATCCAAGAAGTCCATAACCGCGGACCCGGCTATTCGAATAGATCATGTTAACCCTGCAGGGGTGTACTTCTTCACACACGCTCTCGCCACTTACCGCCATGTACACGTCATGTATCTCAACAACCTTCAAGCGGAAGCCTGGCGAGGGTGTCGTCCACGACCTGACTAACCACACCAGACTCTAGTCCAGGTTTGTCGCCTATTCGGGTTCCATCCGCAAGGAGATCCGGCCGGGGTGTCGCTTACGGCCCCAAACGATGTGTACAGGGTTCCCGAGCCCACCATCCGGGTGCCACTCGGTACACCAGGCCACGTGTGCCTAGTCTGTCCCAAGCCCACCCTGCCGGGTGCCACTTGGTAGAAAAATAGCACTACCTACAAACACCAGAAACTAGTTGCGACTCCTGGACAGAGACCAAGTTGGTTAATAAGTCGAGAGGGGTCGAGTTACCGGAACCCAATGTGTGGTAGTATCGAGTCATTGGACAACATACATAGAACTCAGTGCTTAAGGACGGTTTCAGTGAGACAACCCACCATGTACTCCTACATGGCCTCTCACCGCTACCTTTACCAAATCGTGTTCACACACTTCACTCTCAGCATCAGAACATATTGTAACACTCCAATTCATTCCCAATGAACCAGACCTGACACAACTCTAAGCAATAGCAGGCATAGCATGGTAGGAACACAACAATGGCTTCAATCAACTCCTACACATGCTAGTGGGTTTCAACTATTTACTGTGGCAATGACAGGTCATGCAGAGGAATGGGTTCAACTACCGCAACACAAAGTAGCAGATGAACCGTTGTTGTTCGAATGCAATAACTGAGAGCAGGAGCGAGAGAGTAGGGTTTTATCGAAATGAACAAGGGGGTTTGCTTGCCTGGTAGATCAGCAAGGAAGGCACTGCTTCATAGATAGGCACTCTGGAATAGACTCCGGAGCAGGACCTATCGAGAAGGAACAGTGTCGGCAATCAAAACACAATCATATGCAACAATATGATGCATGAACATGGCATGTAGATGTGATGCTGTTTGAGCTAATGCAACTAGTAATCATTTGGTTTGAAGTCCATTTGAACCAAAGGTTCAAATGCATCTCCAAATTAAGCTCCTATATATGCCATAATGTGTTTTCTCATATTCAGCATGTATAAGTTGGTTTGTCATGCATGAAACTAGTACAGATGGAAAGATTGCATTTTTTTGATAATTTTTCATATATAAATTATTTTAATCTGAGCTACGGTTGAATTGTTATGAATTTTTGAAGTTTAAAACAATTTCTGGAATTTCCTGATTAATTTAAATCCAGAAATCATATTATTGCGCCAGCATGACGTCAGCACGACGTCAGCAGTTAACTGCGGCTGGCTGGGGTCAAACCTGACGTGTGGGGTCCACACGTCAGTGACACCGGGGTTAACCCCGAGTCAAACCTGGGCTCATTAGCTTTGACTAAGCCCTGGGCCCACTGGTCAGCGTCAGTAGGTGGGGATTAGTGCCTAATTAACAAAGCCACGTCAGCCCGCCGGAGTTCTGGCCGGCGGCGACCAATAGCGCGGCGGCGACTCGCCGGACTTGCGCTACAAGCGGCGTTTGGTCGCGCGAAGATCACCGGGGCGTAGCCCGTCGTCGTCAGCAACCAGGGGAGCTGGTGGGGGGGCTGCGGGGGCGCCGGAGCTCGCCGGAGCAAAGCTCGCGGCGGCGGCCGGAGCTCGGCGACTTGCGGCCGCGGCGTTGTGGTGCACGGCAGTGGAAGCGGAGGGCTCCTACGGCCTCCTGGCGTCACCAGGAACACAGTGACGCGCGCGGGAGTGGCTGGCTTGGGCTCATGCCACCGTGCCGCCATGGCCGGCGGCGAGGAACTTACGGGCGCGGTGGTTGAGCTAGCTAGACGGGGAAAACGAGCACGGGGAGGAGGGGGTTCGGTGCGGGGGCTCACAGCGAGACCAGCGAGCGCGAGGGCGAGGTCGGGGATGCCCGGTAGCTCCCGAATCGACGACGAGGATCCACGGCGGCCGGAGGCGAAGTTGGCGACGGCGACGGCTCCATGGGGTGCTCCGTCTTGCGTGGCTCGACGAGGAGGTAGAGGGGGTCGCGGCGGATCTGGGGAGCGTGTCGGGGAGGCGAGGGGGAGGCGGTGGCTACGGTGATGCTCGTCGGCGGCGGCGGTGATTCTCGGGTGAGAGAGAGAGAGAGCAGTGGGAGAGGAGGAGTGCGAGGGAGAGTGCGAGAGAGGTCGGGGTGGCGCGTGGCGTCGTTCCAGGGCATTCAGACGAGGAGGGGAGAGGCAGGCAGGCAGGGAGGGAGGTGGCGTGGCGCGGTGGCGCGCGCGCGCCGGGCACGCTCCCCTCCCTCTGTCGAGGACGAAGACGACAGAGGAGGAGGCGGCCTGGGCCGCCTGCTGGCTGGGCCGGCCTGCTGCTGCTGGGCCAGAGGCGCCAGGCAGAAGCCTAGGTAAGGTTTTCCTGTTTTATTTCTTTTTCTAAATTTTCTGACATTTGTTTTGATTTAATAAAATACTAAGTCAATTTATTACCTTATGCCAATTTTTGCAGGAGCTAGATATATTATTCCAGAGCTCCTTTATAAATGGCATAATTTTTGGACCATATTTCATATATATAACAATATATATCCAAAGCTAATAATTATTGGATTAATCCAAATGGCCAAAATTAAATATCCATGAGCTCCTAAAAGTATTGGTTTGATTTTTATCTCTGTCCAATATTTTCAGAGGGTAACATGAGCATTTTCTTGGACCCTTTTGGAGAAATTTTTATTTGGGTCATTTTCAAAAATGATTCTGAGGGTTCCACCAATCCTCATTTCAAATTTAAATGAAATTTAAATATGATGCACAAATGGCTAGCTAGTCTAAGTCATACCAGACTAGGGATGTGACACCACCCTGGAGGAACCAAAATGTATAAGGATATTCAGGAAAGATTTTGGTGGCACGGTATGAACAGGGATATAGCCGCCTTCATTGCATGTTGCGACTGATGTCAACGCATAAAAGCTGAACATCAGAGACCAGCCGGACTACTGCAACCAAACAAAATACCTGAGTGGAAATGGGATGAAATAGGGATGGATTTTATTGTCGGACTACCTCGGTCACGACACGGGAATGATGCCATATGGGTCATCACTGACAGGTTGACCAAAGTGGCACACTTTATTCCAATGAAGACAACCTACACCACTCAGAGGCTTGCCAGGATTTATCTTTCCCGCATAGTTTGTCTGCACGGTGTCCCGAAGACTATAATATCCGACAGAGGCACTCAGTTCGTCTCAAGATTTTGGGAGCATTTACAACAGGCTCTGGGAACCCAACTAGCCTTCAGTACCGCATACCATCCACAGACTGATGGACAAACAGAACGCGTAAACCAAGTTTTAGAAGACATGCTGAGGGCATGTGTCCTCACCTACGGAACCAGTTGGGAAGAAAGCCTGCCATACGCTGAGTTCGCATACAACAATAGCTACCAGGCCAGCCTACAAATGGCACCATTTGAGGCTTTATATGGGCGAAGATGTCGTACTCCGCTAAATTGGACAGAGACCGGAGACAACCCCATATTCGGGCCAGACCTGCTCAGAGAAGCCGAGGAAAAGGTCAAGCTAATCAGAGACCGACTTAAGACCGCTCAAAGTCGACAGAAGAGTTATTATGATCAGAAACATCGTAGGGTCAGCTTCGAACCCGGTGAGTTCGTATACCTGAGAGTATCCCCTATGAGAGGATTGCAACGATTCAGGATAAAAGGGAAGTTAGCACCAAGATTCATTGGGCCATTTTGCATAGTGGCACGAAGAGGCACTGTAGACTACCAGCTAGACTTACCCGAGGAATTATCCGATATCCACGACGTGTTCCATGTCTCGCAATTGAGGAAGTACGTACGCAACCCAGAGAAACAAGTATCCCATGAAAACATTGATGTGCAGCCAGACCTCACTTATCGAGAACGTCCCGTAAGAATATTAGAGGAGTCTGAAAGGAGAACCCGACAGAAGGCCATCAAGTTTTTCAAAGTCCAGTGGAGCAATCACACCGACAGTGAAGCAACTTGGGAAAGCGAGGATTTTCTTCGGACTGAGCATCCACACCTATTTAAGGATTAGCTGAAATCTCGGGGACGAGATTTTTCCTAAGGGGGTAGGTGGTGTGACACTCTAAAAAATTTTATTTGGTTTTTATCAAAAATTTTGTGGTTTTTGAGGAGAGGCCTTTTTAAAAAAAAATTCAGAAAAAAACCTTCCACTTAAAAACTTCCTTTGCCTTGGCAAGGACTTTTTTTTTCAAACCTTGGTGTTTGATCTTTTGAAACTTCTTCTCTGTTGGTTCTCTCAAATTTAATTTTTGAGTTTAAATTATTTTTCTTTTAAAATAAAGCTCTATGGAAATTTGGGATTTCCATATCTTGGAACCATCCTTGACTTGGCATTCTTGCCCATGTGATAAAACCTCTCCAAAACCTCCCCTACACCTTGTGATCAACCCAAGTTCTCTGTCCCAACTAATCCAAACAAGTTTTGGATTTTATTCTAATTATTTTCCCTCTCAAATCAATTCTGAAAATTATTTGGAGCCTTAGTGATTTTCAAAGCAAGTACTCTTTTTCATTTGAGTTTTGACCTCACACCAACTCCCCTGGATAGTCCTTTGTACCCACAACTCAGAACCATCTTGATCCACTCCTTCTCTTTTCATATTTTTCAAAATTCAGTCTCTGCTAGTTTGGACCAGATTTGCCAAATTTGATGAAATTCATATCTACACTCCCCCAAAAATTCCACCAAAATTCAGGCAACCTATTTGAGCAATGAGAAGCCACTCCACCAAGTATCAGCTCAAGGAAAAATCACCAGAGGCCAATTTCATTCTGTCGAACACCTTGCAAGCACTGCTGCTGTTCAAAATTCAGAAACATTCAGAGCTTAGTGTTGATCTTCGACAGAGTTTCAGTCACGCGACCACAGTGCACTTGGCACGTTGCACGCGGCTCTTTCTCCCTGGCCAGCACCCCCGCACACGCGCTTGGCGTCTTCCCGGCGTCGGTGGCGCCCCTGGCCGCCCGCGCCGGTGTGTCTTGCGGCGGTCGAGACCTCGTTACAGCCGTCAGGGGGCAAGAACGGCGGCTCAACGCCGTTCCGCGCCGCCCATCGCTCCCTGGCTCTCCGCATGGCCTCATGCACGCCAGCGCACGCCCGTGCACCGCCACCGCGACCGGCAAGCACAGGACGCGCTCCCTGCCGCCGACGGGCCCGCGCCGCCCCGTTCTGTCGAACTCCCTCCTAAGCACCAATCTCCAACTCGATTAGCACCAAAACGGACACAGTAGACTCCCACGACGGCGCTCGACTCCCTAATCACCCCCGACCGAGCACTGTGCCGCCGTAATCGCTCGCCGGAGACCCCGTTCACGGCAACCGCCTCGGGCCGCCTATAAAAAGGGCCCCCGAGCTCAACCTCGTGCACGCCTCATCCCCACTCCGCACCAGCGCCACGCCAGGCCACTCGGAGGACCTCGAGGAGGTCTCCTCCCCCAGCTCCGGCCGCCCCGATCCGCCTCGGCCTCCACCTCGATTCACTCCGGTGAGGCCATCTCCGGCGCCCAAACCCCGTCCGTTACCCTCTCTAGCTACTAGGAGCCTAACCCCCTCTTCAATTTAACCCTTGCAGCTCTCTCCGACGAGCCCCTCGACCACCCGAGCCGCCGTCCGCCGGAGCAAAGCTCGCCGTCGACGTGGTGCTCGCCGACCGCCTCCACCACCATCAACCGACGCGGAAGGGTGCCCTGAGCACGGAGGTACCCTCCGATCTCTCTGCCTCGCCGTGGATCGCCGCCGGCGACCACCGCAGCTCTCGGGCACCGGCGAACTCTGCCGCCCCGTTTGAACATTTGAACCTGACGAGTGGGACCCCACCGTCAGCCTCTCTGCCCTTTCTATCCAACCGTTTTCTGGAAGTGCCTTCGGGCAAATACTTCTTTCCTCTGGGCTGGCGTAGTCGCTACCGAAGCGCTTTCTGTTTTTATAAACTAGCCCCTAGAAAACTTCTGTTTCATTACAGATGAGCCCTGGACAAAAACCTTTATATCTTTTAAACAGAAAGGTATTTTTGGTTGATTCTTTTTCTGTTCTCTTTAAAATTTTGTCTAGTTTTTTATCAGATTTATTTGGAAAATATTTGGTATACTTTATGTGCACTCCTTGGTATTCACGATAGCGCATATATTTTCTTTATACCGTAGATACCGAAGGAGGTGACGGAGCCGTGAACTTCACTGAGCTAGGCTCCGACTACTCTGAACCAGGCAAGCATGTTTGAACTTTTGATATGATGAGTGTCTTGGCATGTTTTGCATTTAGTTAGTTTCATGGCATGTTGATAAGCATATCGATGAATGTCATTTTATGCGATAATGAGGTATGTGAGTTCGATGATCCATAAGTGGATGGATGTGAGTATGAATGGCCATGTGTTGGCATGAGGATGGGTGAGATGGCAGTGTTGTGGCATGCCAGTCTCATGCCGGACTATGTGACTTCAGTGTCAAACCGGATCGGTCCAGTTCCTTTCATTTCCTTCCCTGTACTACCACATGTTTTCCGCAAGGAATATGGTTTAGTAAGTTGCAAACCACTTTTCTGGTACACACCAAAAGTAGAGGCCGTGATGATGGTTCCATGGCCCTGGATTAAAGCCAGTCATCCGGTCAGGGGGCATGGGTGTTTCCGGTTGGGACCGAGAGGGGGGCACCCCTTAGAGCGCGCGTATATAAATTTGATCCCATGCTATTCGAGATTGTGATCTCCCCGTCTCAAAAGTTTTTCTTGGACGATGTCTAGGGTGATTCCTAGCATCGAGAGGTATGATGGGTGCGTACTGGTTAGCTGTGTTTTCTTCCGAAATACCGTAAACGGAACTAGTCCTTCGTGACTACGGAAATCCGTTGGCTGTGGGAATAATTTTGTACAAACTCTGCAGAGTCATATATCCCTCCACGTCATCTATTCCATGTCCAAATTCGTTTTATCTTGTCCTAACAATGACAGTGTTGATGACAGAGACTCCGGTGTTTCGCATGAGTGCTAATTCCGGAAATGATATTCCTGTGGATGGACTAACCCATTTATTCTTATGAATTAAAAGTTTATTATGATTATTATTTATCTGTCCATAAAAGACCTTTCTGTGATGTCGCCCCGACGTCCGACTGTGGCATTTCTTTTCAAGCCCTTTCTGCGATGTCGCCCCGACGTCCGACTGTGGCATTTCTTTTCAAGCCCTTTCTGTGATGTCGCCCCGACGTCCGACTGTGGCATTTCTTTTCAAGCCCTTTCTGTGATGTCGCCCCGATGTCCGACTGTGGCATTTCTTTTCAAGCCCTTTCTGTGACGTTGCCCCGACGTCCGACTGAGGTATTTCTTTTTAAGCCCTTTATGTGGTGTCGCTAAGACGCCCGACTGTGGCATCTTTTTCTTTATATTTATTTGTTCACCTTTGGGGGCGTCGCTTCAGACACCCGATCGGATATTATTTATGTTCTGTTGGGATTTCAGGCGGACTACCGCTGTTTCCCTTTTACTGACCTTGTTATGATAAATTTGAATGTACATTGGTGAATTTATTCATGACGCATCCATGCATGCATTTGTTATATCTTACGTCCGAACTGTCTTGCGAGTACTTTCAAAGTACTCACTGGCTTGTTGATTTGGCCAGATGCTGACGAAGGCGATTTCATGGATGAAGAGTTCGATAGCGAGTCCGACACTTAGAGGAGTCCCAGTCAGTCTCGTGCGACCCTGGATTTGGTCATTGTTTTATATCCGCTTCCGCTACCAAATAAATTCATCGAGCCTCACCTCGACGCTCGATGAGATGATAGACTTAGAGTCTTGTATTTCTCTCCCCGCTGTGTTTTTCCACCACTGCCCTATCCTCGAGTCAGTAGTATGTCTCCACACCACTGTGTCATGTCCGCCATTATGTATAATTATTGGCGTGCTTGTAATAATTTGGTTGAGCAACCGCAGTTCGACCCTGTAATATATTTTATGCTACTGGCTTATTGTATCAAGAAATTGTCTACCAGTGAGGAGGATTTCTCTCATACTGGACTCAAAAGATTGGTTTCTCAATAAATATTTTTATTGGAAAACCGGTCGTGACACTTAGCAATTTCACTAAGTCCTGGAGCTGTTTATCTCATGATGCCATATGTTCTTGTTGTTTCCTAGTGATCCGTGCCTATTTTGAGGATGATCAGTAAGGGTGTTTTGTTAATCTTGTGGTGCTCTATCCATCCATGTCTTTGTTTGAAATTATGGAGCACCCTAGCTTGAGTCAATCGATCTCTACTTTTGCTACTTTGTGAATCTGGGCAGATTGTCAACTTGTTTGCAATTTTGCCGGTGATGTTGTAGTTGATCCGCACATGCTATGCTATTGTTCTTACCATGTGTAGCTTGAATTTTGTGCCTTATTGATGGATGTATGCTTGTATTGCCATGACTTGCACCGTAGTGAGTGCATAGAGCTCGTAAACATGCCTACTTGAGTTATATTTTAGCATGTGTCAGTTTTCACTAAGTCTGAAAACTGACTATGTTTTTGCTATGTTCACATGCTTGCAATTGTATTTTCTGATCCCTTTTGGCTCAAGGTCACTAAGGTACTTTTGTTAAGCTCTTTGAGTAGCTTCATGCCATGCTTTACTTTGCCATGTTCAGGTCCTGTAGCATGTAGTTTTGTTGCTCCGAAGAGGGCTACCTGATCTGAAATTCCAGACAAGTGTTCATTTCACTAAGTCTGAGATATGTTTGTCATATGCATTTTTGCCATGCTTGTTTGAACCTGTTAATGGATGAATTGGCCGTAGCTCAGTGCTAGACTTTTGTTAAGCATCTTGTGTGCATCCCTGACATGTATTTTATTGTCATGTTTGAGTGCTGTAGCATGTTCATTTCTTTGCATTTAGATGCCTACTTGCTGTAAATCGCAGACCAGTGTCATTTTTGAATCGCTTGCCATTTCCAAACCGTAACTCCGATTCCGGCGTTCTTTGTATCGTTTTCAAGCGATTTCATCTCATCTTTCCAGTGGAACACTTGTATTTCCAAGTTGAGGCCAGGTTCATGCATTTCCTGTCATATCTTGCATTTTGCATCCCGCATCGCATCCCGCATAGCATATCATCTTTGCATTGTGTTGTTTGAGTTTGCACGTGGTTGATTGTGTCCTTGTTGCTTGGTTGTCTTGTTTGGGTAGAGCCGGGAGACGAGTTCTCTAACGAGGAGCCCATTGAGTTTGCTTTCGAGGATCCAGTCAACTCTGACAACTGTGCAGGCAAGATAATCATACCCTCGTAATCACTACTATCTTTGCTATGCTAGTTTGCTCGCTCTTTTTGCTATGCCATTGCTACGATGCCTACCACTTGCTTTCAAGCCTCCTAAATTGCCATGTCAAATATCTAACCCACCATGTCCTAGCAAACCGTTGATTGGCTATGTTACCGCTTTGCTCAGCCCCTCTTATAGCGTTGCTAGTTACAGGTGAAGATTGGAGGCCGTTCCTTGTTGGAACATTTATTTACTTGTTTGGGATATCATTATATTGCTATGGTATCTTAATGCTTCTATATACTTGGTAAAGGGTGGAAGGCTCGGCCTCTCGCCTAGTGTTTTGTTCCACTCTTGCCGCCCTAGTTTCCGTCATATCGGTGTTATGTTCCCGGATTTTGCGTTCCTTACGCGGTTGGGTTATAATGGGAACCCCTTGATAGTTCGCCTTGATTAAAGCTTTTCCAGCAATGCCGAACATTGGTCTTACCATTCGCCACCTAGCCTTTTCTTTCCCTTGGGTTCTGCAGACTCAAGGGTCATCTTATTTTAACCCCGCCGGGCTAGTGCTCCTCTGAGTGTTGGTCCCACCGAGCGATGTCCGGGGCTACCAGGGGCAACTCTGGGCTGGCCTACCCGACGTCTGGCTCATCTGAGTGTGCCCTGATAAAGAGATATGTGCAGCTCCTATCGGGATTTGTCGGCACATTCGGGCGGTGTTGCTGGTCTTATTTTAACCTGTCGAAGTGTCTTGAATTACCGAGATACCGAGTCTGATCGGAACGTCTTGGGAGGAGGTCTATTCCTTCGTTGACCGTGAGAGCTTGTCATGGGCTAAGTTGGGACTCCCCTGCAGGGATTGAACTTTCGAAAGCCGTGCCCGCGGTTATGGGCAGATGGGAATTTGTTAATGTCTGGTTGTAGATAACTTGAACCTTAACTTAATTAAAATGAATCAACTGAGTGTGTTACCGTGATGGCCTCTTCTCGGCGGAGTCCGGGAAGTGGACACGGTGTTGGAGTAATGTTTGCGCAGGTTGCTCTCTAGTTTCTCGCTCGCGCTTTGCCTCCTCTTCTCGCTCTCTTTTGCGGATAAGTTAGCCACCATACTTGCTAGTCGCTTGTTGCAGCTCTACCTATATTTTACCTTGCCTTACCTACAAGCTTAAATAGTCTTGATTGCGAGGGTGCGAGATTGCTGAGTCCCTGTGGCTCACAGATTACTATTACACCAGATGCAGGGCCTGATGATTCCACTCCAGGAGACGCGTATGAGCTCAAGTGGGAGTTCGACGAAGACTCTCAACGTTACTATGTTTCCTTTCCCGATAATCAGTAGTGGTGCCCAGTTGGGGGTGAATGGGACCGTTGTCGCATGTTGGGTTCTCTTTTATTTTGGCGCCGTAGTCGGGCCATGACTGTTTGGATGATGTAATGTTATTTATGTACTTGATTGACGTGGCGAGTGTAAGCCAACTATGTTATCTCCCCTTTATTATTTATATTACATGGGATGTTGTGAAGATTGCCTAACTTGCGACATATGCCTTCAAAGCGATTATGTCTCTAAGTCCTGCCTCGACACGTGGGAGCTATAGTCGCATCGAGGGTGTTACAGCGAGGCCCGTCCCATCCATCGCCGCTCCTCCTCGCTTCAACACGCGCCTCGGCCAGGGATGTGTGCGGTGCCATGTAGGTAGGCAGGAGGGCTGAGTTGGCATGGTGGTGGAGCCTTCACGAAGATCTGCATGCCGTCACGCAGGCGCTTGATGAGTTGGCCTAGGAGCTGCATGTTGCCACGCAGGTTCCCGCCCAGCTGGTTGGGCTGGCAGCTGCATGTGAACGGTGGTGGAAGCTTGGTTGACGTGGGCTTGGCGGTGGCCTTGCCGGCGTCTTTGGCGAGGGCCTTGCCGGGTGGCCTGACAAGGGTCTCGCCATGGCGTGTTGTCGTCCCCGGCAAGGATCTTGCCGGGGGTCTGGTGGCCTTCCTCGGCAAGGATCTTGCAAGGAATCGTCATCTTCTAATCTGATCTTGAATATGTCTTCACAAAGATCCGCATGCCACCACAGGGGTGCCTTCCCGAGCCCTGGCCCCACGCTAATGATGGCACCGGGGGCCGTGAGCTCAAGGGTAGCTTGCTCTGTTGGTGCGGGGCGAGCTGTCCCGGCAAGAGTCTTGCCGGGGCCACTGAGGCCACCCAGCAAGGGTCTTGTCGGGGGAACTTGCTTCGTCCCTCTACTCTTTGTGGTCTTGGCCTTGGTGTTGCTTTGATTGTCTTGGGCTTCGATCTTACCTTGGCTCGCCTCCCTCGTTCTACTTGGTGTGGCCGTGGACGCGGCTCTGACTGCCCGTGCACAGGAAAAGGGGCACAAAGATGCGCCCCTATTTTTGTACAACGACAGGAGCCCCCGGGCCTGGGCCACACATAAGCGCAACACGTTCTTGGGCCAGGCACAAAACGGTGCGTGGGCAGGTGGGGCGGTTTTTACCGTGGTAAGATTCTTCGCGCGCTCCGCCTATCACGACCCGCGTGCGTGGCGCGGCATGGAGGGGTGTGCATGACGTGGGCGGCATGCATAGGGCGGTTTTCACACACATGCATTACTTCGCAGTAAAGAGCCGGCTCGCGTCTTCCCCATAAAAAGAGCGAGGTGTGGAGGCGCGACTCATTTACTGAGCGGGGTCAGGGTGCAGTCTTCCAGGCATCCACTCCCTAAGATCACGGGGTGGGGAGAGGTCACCTCACCCGTCCCCTAAGTTCTGCACGTCTGCCACGCGTCTTTCATGCGCTTGTGGTGGCAAACGGTGGAGGCGAGAAACCGGGCCGCCGCTGGTTGGGGCGGCGGGTCGGTCCTGATTCCCAGCGCCTCCAGTGTCTGGATTGGCCGAGTAGGGCAGCCGAGCCTCAACCCCGTTCCTTTATAAGGAAGAGGAGGGGGGGAATGGCACCCCGCATTCTTCCGTCTTCTATCTCCCTCTGCTTCTGCCCCTTCCTCTCATCCGTCATGGAGAAAGGGAATCCTGGTCCTTCGACGGTGGCGGCGAGGGTCGCCGTTCGGCAGCGCGTCCCTCCCCCTTCTGAACCCGTGGTGGTGGAACCTACTGCGAGGGGAAGGGGGAGGCGGTGAGGCCGTAGCGCTCGGGGAAGAGGAGGATGGGGCGATGCGCCGGCCTCACCCCTGCCAATGATGCACTTCCCGATGGGAGGCCACGTTGAAGACCAGCCTTACGAGTTCTTCATCAGGCTCCGCCGGCCCCCGCATCGTCGCCTTCGTCTCCCCACTCCGTTTGCTCGGGTGATGGAGCATGCCCCGCCCCAGACCCTCAGGTTGCACATGAGGGGCTGCGGGAACGGGGGCACACGGGTTGACGTCGACTTCCCGGCTCCTCGAGTTATGTATCTCCGCCGTGGATGGAAGATGTTCGCCCGCATCCACAGCCTGACGGCGGGGCTCGTCCTCTACTTCAAGTTAATGGAGAAAGGCCTGCTCTCCGTCAAGGTCTTCAGAGATTTTGGAACTTGTTTGAAATGCTGCGTGGAGAGCTCCTCTGATGGAGATTCTGACGATGGATGCTCGTCCTCGAGCGAGAGAGATGAGGAGGACAGCGGGGCGGACAGCGGGGACGAGTCCGACTAGGCGTCGGACGCCCCGTGTGAGGGAGTCCGGGATTAGGGGGTCTCCGGACAGCCGGACTCTATCCTTTGGCCGGACTGTTGGACTATGAAGATACAAGATTGAAGACTTCGTCTCGTGTCTGGATGGGACTCTACTTCGCATGGAAGGCAAGCTAGGCAATACGGATATGCATATCTCCTCCTTTGTAACCGACCTTGTGTAACCCTAGCCCCCTCCGGTGTCTATATAAACTGGAGGGTTTTAGTCCGTAGGACAACAGACAATCATACCATAGGCTAGCTTTACGGTTTAGCCTCTCTGATCTCGTGGTAGATCAACTCTTGTAATACCCATATCATCAAGAATAAATCAAGCAGGATGTAGGGTTTTACCTCCATCAAGAGGGTCTGAACCTGGGTAAAACATCGTGTCCCCTGCCTCCTGTAACCATCCGCCTTAGACGCACAGTTCGGGACCCCCTACCCGAGATCCGCCGGTTTTGACACCGACATTGGTGCTTTCATTGAGAGTTCCTCTATGTCGTCATCATCAGGCTTGATGGCTCCTTCGATCATCTTTAGCGATGCAGTCCAGGGTGAGAGTTTTCTCCCCAGACAGATTTTTGTATTTGGCAGCTTTGCACTGCGGGCCAATTCACTTGGCCATCTGGAGCAGATTGAAAGCTACGCCCCTGGCCATCAGGTCAGGTTTGGAAGCTTAAACTACACGGCTAATATCCGCAGAGACTTGATCTCCGACGGATTCGAGCCCCTGCCGAGTGCGCCGCACTGTTACGATGGGCATGATTTAGGACTGCCGCCGAATAGTGTCCTGGAGGCCGCACCCGCATCCGCTCCGACCTTTAATTCGGAGCCCACTGCGCGGACCGAGGGCGGGTGGCTAGACCCCGCCGCGGAGGCTGCAGCCTCAACGGTGATCGAGCCGAACACCAACCTTATCCTTCGAGAGGGTCGTGACTCCACATTGCCGGACTCTCCTCCGAACTCTGAACCATCTGCGCCCCTGCCAATCGAATCCGATTGGGCGCCGATCATGGAGTTCACTGCCATGGATATCTTTCAGCACTCGCTCTTTGGCGACATACTAAATTCACTAAGGTCTCTCTCTTTGTCAAGAGAGTCCTGGCCGGATTATGACCGGCGGGATTGGGATGTGGACGACGAGGAAATTCGACGCCCACCCACCACCCACTTCATAGCCACTATCGATGATCTGACCGACATGCTCGACTTCGACTCTGAAGACATCGATGATATGGACGACGATATAGGAGACGAACAGGAACCAGTACCTACAAGGCACTGGACAACCACCTCATCCTACGATGTATACATGGTGGACACACCCAAAGGAAAACAAGGAGGAATGGGAGGACGCAACGAAGGATCTTTCCTTCGAAAAGCAGTCAAAGCGGCGGCGTAAGTGCCGCTCTAAACCCCACCTTGACAGAAATAGCGGTCATATAGACCCAGCCACAGAGTAGGGCGAGCCGGCGGACGATGAACATGGCATCGAGCAACCGTCCAAACAAGGCAACTTGGATAACCAAACCGAACAACCCGTCCCCGGCGAAGATAACAGTCTGGATGACCTAACGCCGGACAAGTTCCTGGAGCAGAAGAACCTCCATAAAAGGCTCGTCGCCACTGCGCGTAGCGTGAAAAAGCAGAAGCGGAAGCTCAAGACTGCGGAAGATGCACTCAGAATTAAATGGAACAAGGTACTCAACACCGCAGACAAATATGGCGGCAGTCGCCACACAAAGAGCTACCCGAAGCGAAAGCTACTGCCCGAATTTGATGAGGAGGCCTTAGAGCCCCCGCAATCAAAAAACAAAGCATACATCCGGTCGGATAGACGACCTCATGGCCAACATAGAGCGGCAAATGGTGCCGCACACAAGCCAACACGTGATCCACACGAGGACTCGCATCAAAAAGATGTCCCAACCAGATCTATCTATGGGCTAAGAAAGCACGCTTTAGGAAGCAATGCAACACAACAAATATCCGAATAACACGACACACCCAAATACAAGGGTGCCGCACACCCCCTATGTTTCACTGATGAGGTGCTGGACCATGAATTTCCAGTCGGGTTCAAACCCGTAACCATAGAGGCATATGACGGAACGACAGACCCGGGGGTCTGGATTGAGGATTATATCCTTGATATCCACATGGCTAGAGGAGATGACCTCCATGCCATCAAATACTTACCCCTCAAGCTCAAAGGGCCAGCCCGGCATTGGCTTAAAGGCCTTCCCGAAAACACCATTGGAAGTTGGGAAGAGCTCGAGGACGCTTTTCGGGCAAATTTTCAAGGGACCTATGTCCGACCACCGGATGCAGACGATTTAAGTCATATAACTCAACAACCCGGAGAGTCAGCCCGGAAGCTCTGGAACAGATTTCTTACTAAAAAGAACCAAATAGTCGACTGTCCGGACGCCGAAGCCTTAACAGCTTTCAAACATAGCGTTCGAGACGAATGGCTCGCCAGACACCTCGGCCAAGAAAAGCCAAGAACAATGGACGCATTAACAAGCCTCATGACCCGCTTTTGCGCGAGCGAGGACAGCTGGTTGGCAAGATGCTGTACCAGCGACCCAAGTACATCCGAAGTCAGGGATGGAAACGAGAAGCGACGATGCAGCAAAGACCAGCGCCGGAATAAGGGGAACAGCCCGAAGAGCATAGCAGTTAACGCCGGATTCAAAAGCTCTCGGCAGGGTCAGCAAAAGCTGCCCCTCAAAGATAACAGGGACGAACTGTCTAACCTAAACAAAATCCTGGACAAGATATGTCAAATCCACAGCACCCCTGGGAAGCCTGCAAATCGTACCCACAAAGAATGTTGGGTCTTCAAGCAATCCATCAAACTCAACGCCGAACACAAGGGGCTGGATACACCAAGTGAAGACGATGAAGAACCCCACAAACAAAGCACTGGGGAACAAAAGAAATTCCCACAAGAAGTCAAAATAGTAAACGTATTACCCGTGACAAAAGGGAGAAACGAAGTGGCGCCCACAGAGATACGTGCCATGCAGCCTATCACAAAGGAGTTTCGCCACTGGTTGTCAAAACCGATCACCTTCGACCATCAGTATTACTCCGGAAGTATCCAGCACACAGGCTGGGCTGCCTTGGTATTAGACCCGATAATCGATGGATACCACTTTATGCGAGTCCTGATGGACGGCGGTAGCAGTTTAAACCTGATATATCAGGACACAGTTCGGAAAATGGGGATGGACCCAAAAAACATTAGCCATATCAATATCTCCTTTAAAGGAGCAATGACAGGCCCAGGGGCTCATTGCACGGGCTCCCTCTTACTAGAAGTTACGTTTGGTTCGCCCGATAACTTCCGTAGCGAAAAGCTGACCTTCCACATCGCTCCATTTAAAAGTGGTTATCAAGCACTACTGGGACGCGAAGCTTTCGCCCGCTTTAACGCAATACCGCACTATGCGTCTCTCACGCTTAAGATGCCCAATCCACAAGGCATCATTTCAGTAAAGGGAAACATTGAGCGCTCCTTGCGCGCGGAAGACTGTGCGGCTGCCTTGACAGCCACACACTAAACTGCCCCACCAACCAGAGTGCATAATAGGTCGTTGAGACCACGGACACGGCTGGATGAGTCCGGTGTAACTATATAATTACTAACGGTTTGATGGTTATACATCCCTATACAAGGGGCTCCGCACATGTAAACAAGCAGCAATAATACTCAATTCTTCCCACCTTGAATCATACTTCGTTCTTTTTTATTATAACATACATTTTGCACGACTGCTCTTTCAACTAAGTTCATCTCTTTTTCAGATGAACACCATGCTACACCCATCCAGGATACGGCACAACGGAGACACAGGCGCTGACGTGCAACAGGGACCCGTTCCAAGGATTCTTTTCAGATTAAGACCATGCGTAAACCTTTTTTTACTATCTCTTGTTGATACACATCCCCCGGATTATCAGTATAACCGAGAAGGGGGCTGACGCCTTGGCATGTGGCCACGTCAGAATATTGCACGTACCTGGACACCAGGGGCTTCTTACAAAGGGCACTGTTTAGGCCCGGTTTACACCATAAAGACCGAATA
Source organism: Triticum dicoccoides (assembly GCF_002162155.2). NCBI lineage: Eukaryota > Viridiplantae > Streptophyta > Magnoliopsida > Poales > Poaceae > Triticum > Triticum dicoccoides. Next base: position 196,433,768 of record NC_041388.1, on the reverse strand, counting down.
CCTTAGGGAGTGTTCGGCGTCGCGAGTTTGGCCTTATATGCATCAGCTCCGAATCATGTCTTTGGTCAAATGTTGGGTTTGCTCGGCTCCTGTGTTTTGTTGCCTTATGTTCCGCTCTATCGGCTAAGGCGGCACCGGGAGAACTACTGCGATTGTGCCCTGGTTCATCCGGACGAGCACCTTAGTAGAGAAAGCCGTAAACTGACTGTCATGATATAGCGCAAGACTGGTCAACCACTCGATGACCCATCGGAATCTTAGAATTCCTTCGCCTTAACGAAGGGCCATTTCTCGGCCGGGCAAGTACGCACCTCGAATTCGGACGAGTGCGGAGCCACCAGGGGCTATATAGTAGCCCCACTGTCAAACTCTTATGGCTAAGTGAAAGTGTTAAACCATTATAGTCCGGTTGCCTAGTTCGCTGCACTATCACCTCCTTATTAGGACCAAGACATTGGATTAAGTGTGAATACGCGTCTTCTGCGAACACCACCGCATTATATGCGTGGCAGCTGAAGCCGACGACTGCAATATTTCAGGTTATACACATGTATACATAAACGGCCGCACAGAAGGCATCACAATACATTCAGGCACAAGTATAAATACAGCCTTGATAAATTCAATAAAAACATTGTTTTTACAATGGGAATACATGTCATACAAACATAATATTCTTCGAGCACTGGGCCTCTATCAAACCTGGGCCTCTATCAAACTCGGTGACAACTAGAGTCTCAGGGGCTACTATCTACACAGGGCACACCTAAAAATGTGCGGTACTATTACAAAGGTATATCATTTTACGTACCTCAAAGCCCGTTAGTAGACACATAAAGGCGTCATGCAACCTGCTTTCGGCGGACGAAAGCCTTTCCATCACCGTACTCATTAACGTACGGTGTTCTTCCGAGATGGTCGCTCGCTTCAACAGATCCCTCAGTGTGTCCGACCGCATACCAGACGGCGCCGGACTCTCTTGTTCTTCTCTTCAAGAGCCGGATGCTGGGGACTTCGGGTGACTATAGGATTATCTTCTGGCCTCACCGGATCTGAAGAGGCCCTCTGTGACGACACTTCAAGGTCGCCTGCTTCTTGAGCGGGGGAGTCCGGGGGAGGCGTTTCACTCTCCATCATCTCTAGAAGAAGGTCCCCTGAAGACGAGCTCAGTTGAGAAGGGCTAAGATCCGAACTACAAGATAAACGCTTCGATTATCTTCCTCAGAAAGTAGGTAGAATATCTTTACTATTAAGTATTTTTTGATCACTTACGGCTCGTTAGAGGGCTGATCCCCGCGCAGACTTTGTGCGGCAGGAGCACCCCCCAAGGCAGGACCCTATGTTGGGGACTTCTTCTCCCGTTTGGAAGCCTTGGTTTCCGGATCTTCAAAGGCAGTCCTCTTCCTTCCTCGGAGCGAGAGAAGGTCAGAATCTTCCCCATGGTTATCCTCCCTCATGGAGGCGCTTATTCCCTCAGTTGGAATTGGTAGCTATGGGGGCCCGCTTTCGCCCTCATTATTCCCTCCTTTTTCTTCCTCTGAGGGCTCCGGGAAAGGTGCTAGCTCGAGCATCTTCTCCAGTACTGGATTGTCCAAAACCCTCGGGAAGGGGGGCCGAACACCGAATCATCTTCGCCTTTGTTAGCCAGTCCTAGTCGAAGAGCGATTTCTCAGAATGATGTCATGATAAATGAGACGGTGTGTTCGGCTAGAGGATTACTTACCTGGTCGGCGGTGCGGTTGCTGCTCAAGCCCACATCCTCGGTAGTATCCGGACACTCTATTTGAGTTCCAAAGAATTATTTATACATCTCCTCGTGCGTCAGGCCGAGGAAATTCTGAATAGCGCACGGTCCTTCTGGGTTAAATTCCACAAGCGGAGGGGCCGGCGTTTGCAAGGCTGGACTCGACGAACCAGCATGACTTGCATTACCATAACCAAACTAAAATCTCTCTCAAAGAGATCCCAGATGCGGCTCTGCAATATGGGCACATCCTTGGCTGGAACCCAGCTCAGCCCCCTGCTGATCCATGACATCAGTTGTGGTGGAGGGCCCGAGCGAAAGGCGGGGGAAGCTACCCACTTGGCACTTCTGGGAGCGGTGATGTAGAACCACTCCCGTTGCCATAATCCGGACACCTCTGGAAATGAACCTTTTGGCCACGGAGCTCCTGCAATCTTGCTCATTAATGTGCCTCTGCACGCTGCATACTGCCCTTCGATCATCTTCGGCTTCACATCAAAGGTCTTGAGCCACAGGCCGAAGTGAGGGGTAATGTGGAGGAAGGCCTCACATACGACAATAAATGCCAAGATGTGGAGAAAGGAATCTGGGGCTAGATCATGGAAATCAAGCCCATAATATAACATGAAACCCCTCACGAAGGGATCCAGAGTGAGGCCTAGTCCTGGGAGGAAGTGGGAGATGAACACGACGTCTTCATTGGGTTTAGGAGTAGGGACGACCTGCCCTCAGGCGAGCAGCCGATGTGAGACTTCGGCGGTCAGGTATCTTGCCTCCCTCAACTTCTTGATATCCTCTTCCATGATGGAGGAGGGCATCCAACGGCCCTGGAGGCTGGATCCGAACATGATTGAAGATCCGAAGCACCTGACCTAGGCTTTGAGTGTTAGAACTCGAGGAGGGGGGGGGGATTCGATTGAGCACGGGAGGAAAAAAGTAAAAGCCTTGTCCCTTTATAAAGAGGGTGAATATCAAGCGTCCTCCCCGTGGCCGTTTGGGACTTGCCTAAAATCTAGGAGTCATAGGCACGGTTGGGTTACCCACGCTCGTATTTATGAGGATCCCGTAATAAGGGGAACACGATCTCTGCTTTGACAAGACGTGTCAAGAAACTGCCTTGCATTATGTGCGGGGCTAGATAGAGAAAAACGGTTCGAATAATCGTCGAGCCATGGCATGATGTCATGTTGCCTAAAAATGTTAGAAAATTAGATTTATGGAAATATTATTCTCTCTACGGTGGTATGTGGAACTTATTTTGTAGCATCGAACACTATCCTTTATTTAAACTCTTCTGTGGTGTATCCGGAGGAGGAACCCGCCTTGCAATGCCGAAGACAACACTGCGCGCCGGACTCATCGTCATTGAAGCCTGGTTCAGGGGCTACTGAGGGAGTTCAGGATTAGGGGGTCTCCGGACAGCCGAACTCTATCCTTTGGCTGGACTGTTGGACTATGAAGATACAAGATTGAAGACTTCGTCTCGTGTCCGGATGGGACTCTACTTGGCGTGGAAGGCAAGCTAGGCAATACGGATATGCATATCTCCTCCTTTGTAACCGACCTTGTGTAACCCTAGCCCCCTCCAGTGTCTATATAAACCGGAGGTTTTAGTCCGTAGGATAACAGACAATCATACCATAGGCTAATTTTAGGGTTTAGCCCCTCCGATCTCATGGTAGATCAACTCTTGTAATACCCATATCATCAAGAATAAATCAAGCAAGACGTAGGGTTTTACCTCCATCAAGAGGGCCCGAACCTGGGTAAAACATCGTGTCCCCTGCCTCCTGTTACCATCCGCCTTAGACGCACTGTTCGTGACCCCCTACCCGAGATCCGCCGATTTTGACACCGACACCGCGGCTAGGCGGGTGCGGTAGCAGCAGCATCTGCACCTGGCCGCTCCTCTGGCAGAAGCTGGCCGGGGGTAGGGCCAGCTCCTTGAACCTTGCGGGGCTGTCTCCTTGGGCGGCTGGCGTCGGGAGGCTGTGGAAGAGGAAGAGGGTGGGCGGCAAGGCCGTCAACTCGGAGTACGTGGGCATCGACGCCGTCATCGCGTATTTCTGGTCCTGCCGCCTCGTCTTCCAGCTCCTATCCCGGCACCGTCATCACCGGACCGCCCGTGGGTGGCCACCGAGATGTTCTCTTGGTGCTTTCTGCTGCTCGTAGCTCGCCTAGGAGCCCCTATTCCCCTTTCGCCTCCTTGACCTGCCTCCCGAGGAGAGGGACAAGAAAGGGATTACGGGCATCTTACCTCTTTTTAGTTTGTAAGCCTGCGGGCCTTTGTTAAATTTAGAACTTGTAATCCCCTTGCTCATGTTTTTTATTTCGCACGAATTGTACCTGTATGGGATGTTTTTAATGAAAAAGGGATGCTTGCTGGGTTTTTTGTTCGCGGGTAAATCCCGCGACAAGGAGGGAATCCTTGTTATTGTTTTAAGATAAACGTTTTTCGCCCGGCAACAGGCCTTGCCCCCCCCCCCACTCCACTCGACCGTTCTCGCGCTCTTGGTGGAGGCAGGGATGAAGTGGGCTTTAGGCTCCTCGTCCCACCTCCTTGCCGCCGCAGCTACGACCAAATCCGGACCCAGGAAATAATCCCTAGGTATAGGAAAAAAGGGGAGCACGGCAGCCTTGAGATAAAAACGAGGTTTCACATGCCCCAGTCCGGTTCCGAAATGCATGATAGAAGATAAAAGACTTATCTGGATCCGCAGTCCTTGGCAATCTCATCTTGCCGTGGTTGGATCCTTGTGCTTGCAGCCCCAGGCAACTCTGGCTTGCCGGGGTCGGGGCGCCGGTACGTTTCCTTCTTTCTGAGTAGCTCAGCAGAAGTGCTCATGTGCCCTGCGAACCAAAGGAGGACAGAAAACAAACAGACAGATGCGCACTCGACCTCTAGGCTAGGGGTTAGTCGCCGCTAAGCACTATCAACCCTAACCAAGGAAGAGACTCGACCTAGCATGCATGCTATAACTTAGGGCACCAGCGCTTCATTTATTTATGCTCAGGGTCTGCGCCTGGCTTTGTACAAAGGGTCACATGCCTTGTCGGCAAAGCTTGTACAAAAGGTGGCTTGCCGGGAGGCCCGGCAAGCCGCGCCTTATGGGTAAAACTTGCGAAGATGCTCAATGTTCCAGGAGTTGCTCACTGGGACGACATCCTCGGTCTCCAGGCGGATTGTGCCAGGCCTGGTGACTCGCATTACCCGATAAGGGCCTTCCCACTTCGGCGTCAACTTGTTGGAATTCTTGGCCGACTGAATGCGCCGAAGAACAAGGTTGCCTTCCTCAAGGCTTCGGGCATGAACCTTGCGGCTATGATAGCAGCGCAAGGCTTGCTAGTAGCGTGCCGCTCTCACAGCCGCCCGAAGACGATCTTCCTCAAGGAGCGTCGCATCATCTTGGCGCAACGGCTCTTGCTCAAGCTCATCATAAGCGAGCACTCGAGGTGACCCGTATATGAGTTCCATGGGGAGAACTTCTTCTGCCCCATATACCAGGGCAAAAGGTGTCTGGCCGGTGGCTCGATTGGGCGTCGTCCTGATCGACCAAAGAACCGCTGGCAACTCATCAATCCAGCGCCTTCCACTCTTGTGCAGCTTGTGAAAGGTCTTCGTTCTCAGGCCTCGCAACACTTCAGCATTTTCCCTCTCCGCTTGGCCGTTGCTTCGTGGATGTGCCACGGAAGCAAAATAGACCTTGCTACCGAGGTCTTGGATGTACTGCATGAAGGTGTGGCTTGTGAACTGCGTGCCGTTGTCAGTGATGACTCTGTTTGGCACACCAAAACGGCAGATCAATCCTTTGAAGAACTTGACGGCTGACTGAGCAGTCACCTTCCTCACTGCTTCCACTTCCGGCCACTTTGTGAACTTGTCGATTGCAACGTACAAGTACTCAAAGCCCCCGACATCGCGGGGGAAAGGGCCAAGTATATCGAGCCCCTAGACCGAGAATGGCCAGGAGAGAGGGATTGTTTGAAGGGATGGAGCCGGCTGATGAAGCTTCTTTGAATGGAACTGGCACGCTTCACACTTGGTTACTAGTGCCGTCGCATCCTGGAGGGTGGTGGGCCAGAAGAAACCTTGCCGGAATGCCTTCCCGGCAAGGGCCCTTGACCCTATATGGGAGCCACATATGCCTCCATGTATCTCCTCCAACAGCTCCAGTCCTTCCTCCCGGGGGATGGACTTGAGTTTCACTCCGTTTGGCCTCCTCCGGTACAGGACGCCATCGACGAACTATTACAGGGTGGATCGAGGGGCTACTTTCTCTGCTTCTTCCTGCTCCTCAAGAAGCTCCCCTGTTTGGAGGAAGTGGACAGTATGATGTGCCCATACCGGAGCCTAGGGCTCGATAGCAAGGACCAAAGGCATTTCTTCCGCCATGAGAGCGGTTGTCTCTACGGCCAGGGCTTGACGCCCTGTCGGAGCCTGTCATTCTTGGGCAGGCTCAGCGTCCACGGCAGCACCCTTGCCGGCAACCCTAGGGGGCTCGGTAGGAAACTACTTGTCGAGACCTGACTTCCTCCGCTTTTTCTGCCCCGCTGTTGGTTCGACAGATGGTTGAGTTAACCGGAGCAAAAAGGTACCTATTTCCACAGGTAGCTTGAATGCGGCATGCTTTGACAGGTAATCAGCGATGTCGTTCTCTGCTCGGGGGACGTGCTCCGCCTGGATTCCGCCAAAGCATTCCTGTCTGACAATGATCTGCGAGTCGCCCCTGACGATGAGCTTCTTAACCCCGAGGTCTGCCGCGATCCTGAGACCGGCAAGGAATCCCTCGTGCTCGGCAGTGTTGTTGGTGGACATCTCCCTGGGGAAGTGCATCTGGATCATGTACTTGAGGTGTTCTCCAGTGGGTGCGACGAGTAGCACACCGGCACCGGCGCCTTGCAGCGAGAAAGCCCCATCAAAGTACATGATCCAGTCGCGGTCTACTTCCTTGCCGAGGAGAGTGGTCTCCTGGATTTCTTCGTCAGGCGTCAAGGTCCATTCTGCGATGAATTCCGCCAAGACTCTGCTCTGAATTATCGAGGTACTTTCAAACTTTAAACCGAAACTTGACAGCTCCAGGGCCCATTTGACAATCCTTCCTGTTGCGTCCGGGTTGTGCAGTATCCGTCTCAACGGGAGGCGGGTGACGACAGTGATCTCGTGGGCCTGGAAGTAGCGACGCAGCATCCTCGAGGCCATAAGGAGGCCGAAGAGCAATTTTTGCACACCGGAGTACCTCGACCTAGCCCCCTGCAACAGGGAGCTGACAAAGTAAACCAGGTGCTGCATCATCTTCTTCTTTGGCACCACTTCACTCGACTGCGCGGGCATTGCCTTGGTGGCACCAGACTCTGCCGGGGGCCGCACCTGGTCGGCACCAGTCCCTGCCGGGGGAATCTCTGGCTTTCCATCCGCTGGTTCTGCTGCCATTGTCGCCTCCTTGTCGGCCTCCCTCTGTGCCATCAGTGCGGCGCTGACCACTTGATTCGTCGCCGCCAGATACTGCAGCAACGGCTCTTGTGGTTTAGGTGCAACCAGTATCGGCGTGGAGGAAAGGTATTTCTTCAGATCCCGCAGTGCTGCCTCGGCTTCTGGTGTCCACTCTATTGGGCCTTCATTCTTCAATATTTTGAAGAAGGGAAGGGTGCGCTCGGCGGACTTGGAAATGAACCAGCTCATGGCGGCAACACAGTCGGTGAGCCGACGCACATCCTTGATCCGCTCGGGCGCCTTGATCTGCTCAATAGCCTTGATCTTGTCTGGGTTTGCCTCAATCCTACGCTGCGACACAAAGAATCTGAGAAGCTTGCAGGACGGAACGCCGAAGACGCACTTCTCAGGGTTCAGCTTGAGGTTGATCTTGCGTAGGTTAGCAAATGTCTCTTCCAGATCTTGCACAAGAGTTGGCCCGTCCTTGGTTTTGACCACTATGTCATCCACGTAGGCCTCCATATTTCTATGGAGCTGAGGTTCAAAACCAATTTGGACTGTGCTACCTCTTGAGCTTGCGTTGGATTTCCCCGAAGAGGAAAGGATGATGCAGCAGAGTAGCGTAAGTATTTCCCTCAGTTTTTGAGAACCAAGGTATCAATCAGGTAGGAGGCCACGCAAAAGTCCCTCGTACCTGCACAACACGATATCTACTCGCAACCAACGCGATTAGGGGTTGTCAATCCCTTCACGGTCACTTACGAGAGTGAGATCTGATAGATATAATATTTTTGGTATTTTTGGTATAGAGATGCAAAGTGAAAAGTAAAAGGCAAAGTAAAAAAGCAAAGCAAGATTAAAGTGATGGAGATTGATATGATGAGAATAGACCCGGGGGCCATCGGTTTCACTAGTGGCTTCTCTCAAGAGCATAAGTATTCTATGGTGGGTGAACAAATTACCGTTGAGCAATTGACAGACTTGAGCATAGTTATGAGAATATCTAGGCATGATCATGTATATAGGCATCACGTCCGTGACAAGTAGACCGAAACGATTCTGCATCTACTACTATTACTCCACTCATCGACCGCTATCCAGCATGCATCTATAGTATTAAGTTAAAAACAGAGTAACGCTTTAAGCAAGATGACATGATGTAGAGAGATAAATTCATGCAACATGAAATAAACCCCATCTTGTTATCCTCGATGGCAACGATGCAGTACGTGCCTTGCTGCCCCTTCTGTCACTGGGAAAGGACACCGCAAGATCGAACCCAAAGCTAAGCACTTCTCCCATGGCAAGAAAAACCAATCTAGTAGGCCAAACCAAACTGATAATTCGAAGAGACTTGCAAAGATAACCAATCATACATAAAAGAATTCAGAGAAGATTCAAATATTATTCATAGATAGACTTGATCATAAACCCACAATTCATCGATCTCAACAAACACACCGCAAAAAGAAGATTACATCGAATAGATCTCCACGAGAGAGGGGGAGAACTTTGTATTGAGATCCAAAAAGAGAGAAGAAGCCATCTAGCTACAAACTATGGACCCGAAGGTCGGAGGTAAACTACTCACACTTCATCGGAGGGGCTATGATGATGTAGAATCCCTCCATGATGACGGCCCTCTCCAGCGGAGCTCCGGAACAGGCCCCAAGATGGGATCTGGTGGATATAGAAAGTTGCGGCGGTGGAATTAGGTTTTTGTCTCCCCTCTGTTCGTTTGGGGGTACGTAGGTATATATAGGAGGAAGAAGTACGTCGCTGGAGCTCCGAGGGGCCCACGAGGCAGGGGGCGCGCCCTAAGGGGGGCGCCCCCCACCCTTGTGACCACCTCTCTGATGCCTTGGCATAGGGTCCAAGTCTCCTGGATGACGTTCGGTGAGAAAATCATGTTCCCGAAGGTTTCATTCCATTTGGACTCCGTTTGATATTCCGTTTCTTCGAAACACTAAAATAGGCAAAAAAAATAGCAATTCTGGATTGGGCCTCCGGTTAATAGGTTAGTCCCTAAAATAATATAAAAGTGGAAAATAAAGCCCAATATAGTCCAAAACAGTAGATATTATAGCATGGAGCAATCAAAAATTATAGATACGTTGGAGACGTATCAGGCATCCCCAAGCTTAATTCCTGCTCGTCCTCGAGTAGGTAAATGATAAAAAGAGAATTTTTGATGCGGAGTGCTATTTGGCATAATTTCAATGCAAATCTTTCTTAATTGTGGTATAAATATTTAGATTCGAAAGATTCAAGACAAAAGTTCATGTTGACATAAAAATAATAATACTTCAAGCATACTAACAAAGCAATTATGTCTTCTCAAAATAATATGGCCAAAGAAAGTTATCCCTACGAAATCATATAGTCTGGCTATGCTCTTTCTTCACCACACAAAGTATTTAAATCATGCACAACCCCGATGACAAGCCAAGAAATTGTTTCATACTCTAACTTTTTCAAACTTTTTCAATCTTCACGCAATACATGAGCGTGAGCCATGGATATAGCACTATATGTGGAATAGAGTGGTGGTTGTGGAGAAGACAAAAAGAGGGGAAGATAGTCTCACATCAACTAGGCGTATCAACGGGCTATGGAGATGCCCATCAATAGATATCAATGTGAGTGAGTAGGGATTGCCATGCAACGGATGCACTAGAGCTATAAGCATATGAAAGCTCAACAAAAGAAACTAAGTGGGTGTGCGTCCAACTCGCTTTCTCACGAATACCTAGGGCAATTTCGAGGAAGCCCATCATTGGAATATACAAGCCAAGTTCTATAATGTAAAATTCCCACTAGTATATGAAAGTGACATAACGAGAGACTCTCTATCATGAAAATCTTGGTGCTACTTTGAAGCACAAGTGTGGTAAAAGGATAGTAACATTGTCCCTTCTCTCTTTTTCTCTCATTTTTTATTTGGGCCTTCTCTTTTTTTATGGCCTCTTTTTTTTCTTTTTTTTATTTTTCGTCCGGAGTCTCATCCCGACTTATGGGGGAATCATAGTCTACATCATCCTTTCCTCACTTGGGACAATGTTCTAAAAATGATGATCATCACACTTTTATTTTTCTTACAACTCAACAATTACAACTCGATACTTAGAACAAAATATGACTCTATATGAATGCCTCCGGCGGTGTACCGGGATATGCAATGAATCAAGAGTGACATGTATGAAAGAATTATGAATGGTGGCTTTGCCACAAATACGATGTCAACTACATGATCATGCTAGCAATATGACAATGATGGAGCGTGTCATAATAAACGGAACGGTGGAAAGTTGCATGGCAATATATCTCGGAATGGCATGGAAATGCCATGATAGGTAGGTATGGTGGCTGTTTTGAGGGAGGTATATGGTGGGTATATGATACCAGTGAAAAGTGCACGGTATTAGAGAGGCTAGCAATGGTGGAAGGATGGGAAAAAGTGCATATAATCCATGGACTCAACATTAGTCATGAGGAACTCATATACTTATTGCAAAAATCTAGAAATTATCAAAGAAAAGTATTACGCGCATGCTCCTAGGGGGGATAGATTGGTAGGAAAAGACCATCGCTTGTCCCCGACCGCCACTCATAAGGAAGACAATCAATAAATAAATCATGCTCCGACTTCATCGCATAACGGTTCACCATACATGCATGCTACGGGAATCACAAACTTTATCACAAGTATTCTTTAAATTCACAATTACTCAACTAGCATGACTCTAATATTATCACCTCCATATCTCAAAACAATTATCACGCTTCAATCTTTTCTTAGTATTCAACGCACTCAAAAGAAAGTTTCACAAATCTTGAATACCAAGCATATTATTATTAAGCAAATTACCATGCTATTAAGACTCTCAAAATAATCTAAGTGAAGCATGAGAGATCAATAGTTTCTTTAAAAAAATACACCACCATGCTCTAAAAGATCTAAGTGAAGCACATAGAGCAAAATTATAACGCTCAAAAGATATAAGTGAAGCACATAGAGTATTCTATCAAATTCTAATTCATGTGTGGCTCTCTCAAAAGGTGTGTACAGCAAGTATGATTATGGCACACTAACAAACAAAGACACAAATAATACAAGACGCTACAAGCAAAACACATGTCATGTGGTAAATAAAAATATAGCTCCAAGTAAAGTTACCGATAGAAGTAGACGAAAGAGGGGATGCCTTCCGGGGCATCCCCAAGCTTTGGCTTTTAGGTGTCCTTAGATTATCTTCGGGGTGCCATGGGAATCACCAAGCTTAGGCTCTTTCCACTCCTTGTTCCATAATCCATCAGATCCTTACCCAAAACATGAAAACTTCACAACACAAAACTTAAGGTAGAAACCTCGTGAGCTCGATTAGCGAAAGAAAACAAAAGACCACTTCAAGGTACTGTAATGAACTCATTCTGTATTTATGTTGGTGTTAAACCTACTGTATTCCAACTTCTCTATGGATTATAAACTATTTTACTAGCCATAGATTCATCAAAATAAGCAAACAACACACGAAAAACAGAACAGTCTGTAGTAATCTGTAGCTAGCCCAAGATCTGGAACCCAAAAAATTCTAAAATAAACTGCTGGACTGGAGGAATTTATCTATTAATCATCTGCAAAAAGAATTGACTAAATATCACTTTCCAAATAGAAATGACAGCAGTTCTCGTGAGCGCTAAAGTTTCTGTTTTTTACAGCAAGTTCAACAAGACTTTCCCCAAGTCTTCCCAATGGTTCTACTTGGCACAAACACTAATTAAACACAAAAACACAACCAAAACAGAGGCTAGATAATTTATTTATTACTAAACAGGAGCAAAAAGCAATGAATAAAAATAAAATTGGGTTGCCTCCCAACAAGCGCTATCGTTTAACGCCCCTAGCTAGGCATAAAAGCGAGGATAGATCTAGGTATTGCCATCTTTGGTAGGCAATCCATAAGTGGCTCTCATGATAGTTTCATATGGCAATTTTATTTTCTTTCTTGGAAATTTTTTCAGGCCCTTTTTTAATGGAAATTGAAATCTAATATTCCCTTCCTTCATATCAATAATCGCACCAACCATTCTGAGGAAAGGTCTACCAAGAATAATAGGGCAAGATGGATTGCAATCTATATCAAGAACAATGAAATCTACGGGAACATAATTCCTATTTGCAACAATAAGAACATCATTAATCCTTCCCATAGGTTTCTTAATATTAGAATCCGCAAGATGCAAGTTTAGAGAGCAATCATCAAAATCGCGGAAATCTAGCAAATCACACAAAGTTTTGGGGATAGTGGAGACACTAGCACCCAAATCACAAAAAGCATAAAACTCATGATTTTTAATTTTAATGTTAATAGTTGGTTCCCACTCATCATAGAGTTTTCTAGGGATAGAAACTTTCAACTCAAGTTTTTCTTCATAAGATTGCATCAAGGCATCAGCAATATGTTCGGTGAAGGGTTTCTTTAGACTATAAGCATGTGGAGAATTTAGCACGGGTTGCAACAAGGAAATACAATCAATTAAAGAGCAACTTTCATAATTAAATTCCTTGAAATCCAATATAGTGGGTTTAGCAACATCTAGATTTTTATTTCTTTCAATCCCACTTTCATCAATTTCATCATAAAGATCTAAATACTCCGAATTTTTAGAACGCCTTCTAGCTAAAGGAAGATCATATTCAGTTTCATCAAGATTCATATTGCCAAACAAAGATTTGATAGGGGACACATCAATAACTTTTAGATCTTCATCTTGATTTTCATTGGAATTGGAAGAACACGCTTTAATAAAGGAATCTTTGGAAGCACGCATCCTAGCGGTTCTTTCCTTGCACTCATCAATGGAAATTATCATGGCTTTGAGAGACTCATTGATATCATGCTTAGGAGGAATAGATCTAAGATTTAAAGAATCAACCTCAAGAGAAATTATATCAATGTTCCTAGCCAAATCATCAACTTTAAGCAATTTCTCTTCAAGCAGAGCATTAAAATTCTTTTGTGAATTCATAAAATCTTTAACACTATTCTCAAATTCAGAGGGCATCTTATTATAATTTCCATAAGAGTTGTTGTAGGAATTCCCATAATTATTAGAAGGATTACTGGGATATGGCCAAGGATTAAAATTCCCTCCATAAGCATTGTTACCAAAATTATTTCTACCAACAAAATTCACATCCATAGATTCATTGTTATTCTCAATCAAAGTAGATAAAGGCATATCATTAGGATCAGAAGAAACACTCTTAGTAGCAAATAATTTCATAAGTTCATCCATCTTTCCACTCAACACATTGATTTCTTCTATCGCATGCACTTTTTTATTAGAAGATCTTTCAGTATGCCATTGAGAATAATTAACCATAATATTATCTAGGAGTTTAGTAGCATCTCCTAAAGCGATTTCCATAAAAGTGCCTCCCACGAGAGGCAAATGGCAACTAATGTAATGTGAGAGATAGGGATTGTGATGGGTACTTGGTATGTTGACTTTTTACATAGACTCCCCGGCAACGGCGCCAGAAATTCTTCTAGCTACCTCTTGAGCTTGAGTTGGATTTCCCCGAAGAGGAAAGGATGATGCAGCAGAGTAGCATAAGTATTTCCCTCAGTTTTTGAGAACCAAGGTATCAATCTAGTAGGAGGCCACGCTCAAGTCCCTCGTACCTTCACGGTCACTTACGAGAGTGAGATCTGATAGATATAATATTTTTGGTATTTTTGGTATAGAGATGCAAAGTGAAAAGTGAAAGGCAAAGTAAAAAAGCAAAGCAAGATTAAAGTGATGGAGATTGATATGATGAGAATAGACCCGGGGGCCATAGGTTTCACTAGTGGCTTCTCTCAAGAGCATACGTATTCTACGGTGGGTGAACAAATTACTGTTGAGCAATTGACATAATTGAGCATAGTTATGAGAATATCAAGGCATGATCATGTATATAGGCATCATGTCCGTGACAAGTAGACCGAAACGATTCTGCATCTACTACTATTACTCCACTCATTGACCGCTATCCAGCATGCATCTAGAGTATTAATTTAAAAACAAAGTAACGCTTTAAGAAAGATGACATGACGTAGAGAGATAAATTCATGCAATATGAAATAAACCCCATCTTGTTATCCTCGATGGCAACGATGCAATACGTGCCTTGCTGCCCCTTCTGTCACTAGGAAAGGACACCGCAAGATCGAACCCAAAGCTAAGCACTTCTCCCATGGCAAGAAAAACTAATCTAGTAGGCCAAACCAAACTGATAATTCGAAGAGACTTACAAAGATAACCAATCATACATAAAGGAATTCAGAGAAGATTCAAACATTATTCATAGATAGACTTGATCATAAACCCACAATTCATCGGTCTCAACAAACACACCGCAAAAAGAAGATTACATCGAATAGATCTCCATGAGAGAGGGGGAGAACTTTGTATTGAGATCCAAAAAGAGAGAAGAAGCCATCTAGCTACTAACTATGGACCCGAAGGTCGGAGGTAAACTACTCACACTTCATCGGAGCGGCTATGATGATGTAGAAGCCCTCCGTGTTGAGAGCCCTCTCCGGTGGAGCTCCAGAACAGGCCCCAAGATGGGATCTCGTGGATACAGAAAGTTGCGGCGGTGGAATTAGGTTTTTGGCTCCCCTCTATTTGTTTGGGGGTACATAGATATATATAGTAGGAAGAAGTACGTCGGTGGAGCTCCGAGGGGCCCACGAGGCAGGGGGCGCGACCTAAGGGGGGTGGGCGCCCCCGCCCTCATGACCTCCTCTCTGATGCCTTGGCGTAGGGTCCAAGTCTCCTGGATCACGTTCGGTGAGAAAATCACGTTCCCGAAGGTTTCATTCCGTTTGGACTCCGTTCGATATTCCGTTTCTTCCAAACACTGAAATAGGCAAAAAACAGCAATTCTGGGCTGGGCCTCCGGTTAATAGGTTAGTCTCAAAAATAATATAAAAGTGGAAAATAAAGCCGAATATAGTCCAAAATAGTAGATAATATAGCATGGAGCAATCAAAATTATAGATACGTTGGAGACGTATCAGACTGCTCTTGCAAACGTTGAGCCGGCACTCGTCAACCCGAAAGGCATCCATAAAAAGCAATACGTACCACATGGGGTGATGAATGCCATCTTCTCTTCATCCTCTCTTGTCATGAAGATTTGGTGGTAGCCTGAGTAGGCGTCGAGGAATGATAACAGATCACACCCTACCGTGGAGTCAACAATCTCGTCGATGCGCGACAATGGGAAGGGGTCCTTATGGCAAGCCTTCTTAATATATGTGTAATCAATACACAGCCTCCACTTCCCATTCGCCTTGTGCACCACTACTGGATTGGCCAACCACGTCGGGTGGCGCACCCCTCTCACCAAACCTGCCTCTTCCAACTTCATGATCTCCTCTGTGATGAACTCCTGCCTTTCCAGAGCCTGCTTTCTGACCTTCTGCTTGGCAGGCCACGCGTGGGGGCAGATAGCTAGGTGGTGCTCAACCACCTCCCTGGGAACACCGGGGATGTCGGATGCTTGCCATGCAAACACGTCGACATTTTCCCGCAGGAAGGTGACGAGCGCGCCTTCCTATTTGCTGTCGAGGGTGGAGCCTATTATGAAGGCCCCTCCTGTGCCATCCTCCCTGATGGGCACCTTCTTGGTCTGCGGCGGCTCGGCTCTGGACCTCTTGCTCTTGTCGGTAGAGCTCTCTGGCACGTCCTCAACGGTAGCACAACACACCGAGGAGGTGCGCTTGCCGGAGTGGGTGCGAGAGGTCTTGCCGGGTTCCTTTTTCCCTCCCGGTCCATCGGCGGCAGGAGCAAGTGCCTTGACGGCAGCTGCTGCAACTGCTTCCCAGTAGAGTTGGTCGGCGCAGATCAGTGTGTCCTTCTTGTCGAAGGGGACGGAGATGATGGTCAACGGCCCGGGCATCTTTAGCATGTTGTAGGCATAGTGTGACGCCACCATGAACTTGGCCAATGTCCGGCGGCCAAGGATCCCGTTGTAGGGCAAGGGGATCTCGGCCACGTCGAAGACGATCCTCTTCGTCCTATAGTTCAACTCTCCTCCAAATGTCACAGGTAGTGTGACCTTTCCCTTCGGCTGGCTCCTCCCCAGATTGACCCCTTGAAACGTGACCGTTTCTTGAAACGTGCTCGTTTCCTCGAGGTCTCCATCAGGGATTTGCAACCTTTTGATCACGACAGGCGAGATCAGGTTCAGCGCGGCCCCGCCGTCAACCAACATCTTGTTCACCCTGAGGTTGCGTATTGTTAGCGAGACCAACAATGGAAAACACCCGGCCATGGTAGTGCGGTCAGGGTGGTCTTCGGCGTCAAAGATGAGGGGCGTGATGGACCACTTCAGCGGCTTCTGAGCATCGAACGACGGCTCCGCTGCTGTAATCTCACATGCCCACTGCTTGAGCTGGCGGTGAGAGGTATGCAGCGAGGCGCCGACATCGACGCACATGGCCTCTGTAGCCTTCTGGAACCCTTGCTCACCAGACTCGTCGTCCTCATCGTGATCGTCGTCTTCTTGTTTCTTGTTGCGGCCCCGGGCGGGCCTCTCTTGCTGGTTGTCCTTTCCGGGGCGGCCTCCTTGGCTGCCACGCTTCTTGTTAGATCCCTCAGCACTGTCCTGGTCCTTCTCCTTGTCCCTCCTTTCGTACTCAGCCTTTTGCTTCTCAGCAAGCAGCTTGACTTGTCGGCAGTTCTGGAGGTCGTGGCCCTTGGTGCGGTGGATCTTGAAGTATTGCTTGCCGGAGCTTCCTGGCTTGTCGGTAGCCACCAGGGCACGGCAGGTGGCGCACCCGGCAATCTCCTTGCTGGGGGCGTCTCCTTGACCTTCTTGCCAGCACCGGTATCGTCAGATCCCTCAACGGCAAGCACGGCCTTGCCTTTGCGTTTCCTATTGCGACACCGGCTCTTCTTCGTCTGGGTGGCGAGGTCTTCATCAGTAGAGTCGGTTTCCATGCCGGCGTCTTCACCGGGGTACTTCCTTCCCTCTTCAGCACGGGCGCACCTATCAGCCAGAACGTAGAGCTCGGCCACATCCTTAACCTTGGTCATCGCCAGCTCCTCGCACATCTTGAGATTGCGTACGTTCTGGTGGAATGCGCTAATCATAGCGGCGGGATGAACGTCGGGGATGTTGTACTGCACCCGGCTGAATCTCTGGATGTACTTGCGCTGGGTCTTCCCTTCCTTCTAGGGAATGATATGCAGATCACTGGCCTGGCCATGAGCTTGGTGGCCTCCTGTGACGGCGCCAACGAACTCATGGCACAGATTTGACTAGGAAGAAATGGAATCCACCGGCAAGTGCATCAACCAAGACATCACATTGGGCTTGAGCGCTAGCGGGAAATAGTTGGCAAGCACCTTGTCGTCGCGAGCCCCAGTGGCCTACATCACGATGGTGTAGATGCTGAGGAACTCGGACGGGTGGGTCTTTCCAGTGTACTTCTCGCCGACGTCGGGCTTGAACGTGTGGTGGGACGGCCACTTGAACTGCCTCAGCTCACGGGTAAAAGTCGGGCAGCCCACCTCGTAAGGTAGGCCGCCGAGGCCCCCCGGTGCCGGGTGGTCCATAGCGGGTCCCGCCCGCTTGTCCGACTAGCGGCATGTTTCGCGCCGGCGCTCGACGATGGTTCGAGCGTCTTCGTGAGCTCGCTCCCGAAGGACCTGGCGCTGGTCGCGGAGGGTCCGCGGGTCGGTCGACGCTATGATGTTGTCACAAGCGTCGTCGCGACGGGCCATTGCCCGCGGCGGCTGGCGAGGAGGAGGAGAGTGCACTGTGGCCGCAGCTCCCCCGGTCCTCCCAGCACCAGCATGTGGTGGCTCGGTGGAGCGCCGGCCCGAGGGCCCCGCCGGTCGCGGATCGTCTTTGTTTGCGACGATGACGAGGCTCCGGATGGTGGCCCTCCACTCAGTCGAGCTTCTCAGCAGCAGGAGGGAAGTCGAGGAGCAGCTGTGCGCGCGCCAAAGCTTCCACTGGCGTGGGCGGCGGCGACATCTGCGTGGATCGCGGCACGCTTCAACTTCTAACTACGTTAGAAGGAGCTCCGTCACGACCCAGTGGCTGAGCGCCATTTTCGCCAGCACTTCGGCGAGCGTGCTGAACCCCCTCATCTTGCCGATGACGCACATGGCTCTTCTCACGGAGGTGCCTAGGGTCACCATCGTGGAGACGCTGCTCGACGCGCACACCACGGGAAGACGCGCGGTGGTCGCCGGTGTAGGCGTCCTGGAAGTCGCCGCACCGCCCAGAGTCGGCACAATGACGCCCCTGGAGGGCCTTGCGCCGCCTGCGGGGGGCCCAGCTCTTCCTTGGATCTGACGAAGTGTCGCCGGTCGTCTGGCACGCAAACGACGCCGCTCGCCAGGCTCCGACTGCCTGGGCGATGCTAGTGCTCGCGGGCCGCGGCCCAGGTCCTATTTGCGACCGGTCCACAGCTCGTCCGCACCGGCACGGGTCGTTCGGCTCCCAATGAATCGACCGCCGTGGCCGTCCTCTTCTTAGGGGCCATGGCGACGAAGAACTGCTAGGCCAACTACTAGACCAGATTCTCACAATTGCACCCCCTTCCTGACGCGCTAAGGATGTCGGTGTGGAATGACACGTATGGGATCACAAGAATCCCTAGTCGCCAGGTTCTTATTCTAATCACGCTTCTTCAATTTGTTTGCCACATGGATGCTCATATCGATTTTAGTGAAACTGCACAAAATCATCGGATGGTCAAAGTGTTGAAAACTTCATTTCTTCGGAAGTTTCACTACTGCAGGATGCTGCTAACACGACGCTATGATCAGAGACCCTTCAAAAAACTGTGTGCGATGCAATAATCGCAAACAGTGGTGTAAAAAACCGTCAAAAAAGGTGCAAAACGTTTGCGATGATGGATGCATCAAACACGGTTCAAATTTTAGTTGCGTGTACGATTAAGGGCATACGGTTCAGTTCAATTAACCGTTTTTGATGAGGAGGAACAAAAGAAACGGGCAGCCAGATGAAGGTGTGTGCGATGTACAACATACGGTTCACTCGGATGAACTGTTTGTGATTAGGCAATGCAAAAGAAACAGTCAGCTAGATCAAGGTGTGTGCGATGTACAACATACAGTTCACTCAGATGAACTGTTTGTGATTAGGCAACACAAAAGAAACGGTCATTCAGATCATGGTGTGTGCGATATACCACATGCGCTTCACTAGGATGAACTGTTTGCGTTGAGACAAGAGAACAGAAACGGTTCAATATAACAAATACCATAAATATTGCAAGGTTCAAATTCAAAGATTACAACGCCCAAATTCAAACATTGAAAGCTGCATCATTTCTAAAAAGGGACCAGCCGCTAACAAGTCATGTATGGGTTTGACACAATGACTTCCAATTGCTTTGCCATATGCTCTTCCAATACGAAGTTTGACATTTTTGGAGGCTCTTCCATTCCGTAGTACCTGCCGGCTCTGATAATCATACCATTCATCTTTCCTAATTAAATGTGTGTTCAACCTCAGTACCCTCAACACCTTTGCTCCGGCAAGAAAGAACCTGGCGAGTGTAATCTTCGGTAAGGTCCCTCGGTAGGAGTTGAAAGTAATATATGAGAGATGTAGATCCAGGCATTCGATGTGATTGTCGTTATAAACATTATCCACCTCCGGGCTTATTATTATCTGGAAAAGAAGAGAATGTGTTAGTGCCTACATGCAGTTTTGAACACTGCTACACGCCCATTGTCGGTGTGCAACGACACCTATGGGATCACAAGAATCCCTACTACGGTTGCCGGGGCGTAGGGTTGCAAGGAGAGCAGGGCTAGTAGACAGCACAAGGATCGTTTACCCAGGTTCGGGCCATGAGGATGCATAAAACCCTAGTCCTACTTTGGTGGGTGTATTTCTGAGAGTTCTTGAGCTCTCAAACTAGCTGTGGTCAGTGTGTGGTTCGAAAGAGCCGAATCCCCCTCGTCGTCGCCTCGGGCCTCCTTTTATAGGAAAAAGGGGTTGCCACAGTGGCATACAGGAGGTGGAAAGGTCTACAATGGCACGAGGTTATCCCTCGTATTACAGGACAAGGTGCATTTAATGCATCGCTTAGGTGTCCTCTTACCTTATTGGGGATGGGGGCGAGGCCCGTCTTGTCCGTCTCCGCTCCTCCTTGCTTCAACACGCGCCTCAGCCAGGGATGCGTGCGGTGCCATGTAGGCAGGCATGCAGCTGAGTTGGTGCGGTGGTGGAGCCTTCACGAAGATCTGCATGCCGTCATGCAGGCGCTTGATGAGTTGGCCTGGGAGCTGCATGTTGCCACGTAGGTGTCCGCCCAGCTGGTTGGGCTGGCAGCTACATGTGAACGGCGGTGTAAGCTTAGTTGACGTGGGCTTGGCGGTGGCCTTGCCGGCGTCTTTGGCGAGGGCCTTGCCAGGTGGCCCGGCAAGGTTCTCGCCGTGGCCTGTTGTCGTCCCCGGCAAGGATCTTGCCGGGGGTCTGGTGGCCTTCCTCGGCAAGGATCTTTCCGAGTATCGTCATCTTCTAATCTGATCTTGAATATGTCTTCACATAGATCCACATGCCACCACAGGGGTGCCTTCCCAAGCCATGGCCCCATGCTGATGATGGAACCGGGGGCCGTGGGCTCAAGGGTGGCTCACTCTGTTGGTGCGGGGCGAGCTCTCCCGGCAAGAGTCTTGTCAGGGCCGCTGAGGCCACCTGGCAAGGGTCTTGCCGGGGGAACTTGCTTCGTCCCTCTGCTCTTTGTGGTCTTGGCCTTGGCGTTGCTTTGATTGTCTTGGGCTTCGATCTTACCTTGGCTCACCTCCCTCGTTCTGCTTGGTGTGGCCGTGGGTGCGGCTCTGACTGCCCGTGCACAGGAAAAGGGGTACAAAGATGCACCCCTATATTTGTACACCGACACCCATTTGGTTTCCAGGATATGTAAAATGCACCAATGTGCCATCTTCGATCTGGCATGATTAACATTGGCATTTGATTACAATCTAGAAACATGTACCCTTCTTCACAAGAGGTTGGATTGGATGAAAAATTCCCTAAGAAAACTAGTACAGATGAATCCAAAGGAGAAATGCTTGTGGACAATTGTAACCATATGAATGAAACAACCAATATGGGGTGGGGTGTATCTCCTAACATCCTCCAAAATTCCTTCAGAAATCGTAGTACATTGTCGTTGTAAACTTGGGAAAAGGTGCAAAAATTGAACTCCCTTATGGTTAACATTTAACAGGAAAGGAACATCACCTTGATATACAGCTTCTTCAGGCACGAAAAGCATCTCAGGAAACTGACAACTTGGTCCAGGTTGGGGCCGACAGATTCTAGTGCCAAGACCTTCACTGTGCCCAGAGTCTGGGTGAAGCTTCGCTGGATGATAGACGAACATACATCTTCAAAAGGAGAGGTATATAAGGCGACTGTTGTACCTGAAAGTTGTAGTATTTGACAGACGAGTAGCCCACCACTTTGAATTTCGGCGCAGAAGTGACATTGATTCTTGTTGGACCTTGTTGATCAACTACAAGTAATCTCTCAAGTGAAGGTGTGTCCTGGATGACCATATTGTGGTCCACCTTTTGTGATCTCTTGTTGCAGCACCAGAAATACACATAAATAGTCATGAGAGTCCTGGAGGTGATGTGCAAGGTACTCGACCAATTCATCGCCTAAAGAAGAAGGAACTCGAGTGCAGTACAGCCGCGGAGCAGGTGCTCCATGTCATCCTTTGGGATGCGGACGATGACAAGCTCGAGGTGCTTCAGTCGTGGTATAAAAAGAGCTGGCGCGTCATTAAGGGGGGATGGCAGTTTCATGAACTTGGTGAGGCGCAGCGTGGGCGCGAAGCGGAGCGCGAACGTTGGCAGCAAGCGCATATGCCCATCATTATAACTTAGCTTCTCGAGCTGATCTATGGAGGGGGATCAGAACCACTCGTCAAGATTGGCTCGGTCCTTGCCATTGGAACGGAACTTGCCCGTGATAAGGCCTTTGATTGGGCTATCGTGACTGTCGAGGATCTGGGAGAACGCATCCAAGCTCTGGCGATAGCCTTGGCAGAGCTTGTGGGCGTCGAGGAGGTCGACAGGCGTGCGGAGCCATAGGTGGCGCCACGTCCTGGAAAGGGTGGCTGTCCTCGCCCGATATTTGATTGGGAGGAGGGATATGATGACTATCAACATATCATCGGGGGGGTGTTGATCAAGTCTAGGCCTGCTGGAGTCGCTTGCGGTTCTTTCTCGACCCACCTACGCTTGTTGGTAGCCTCGTTCTCCACCTCGTCGTCGGCGATGGAAACCTCTGTCTCCATACTCACGCCGTGCTCCGGTGCTTCAGAAGCCCCGACATCGCCACTCCCTCCGATGGGGCGCTTCGGAGGCATGCTCGTACACTGATGGCTTTGAGGACTCAGAGCGGCATCCAGGATGCGGGCGGAGAGAGAGGAATTGTGTGTGTGGCGAGGATGGGGGGTGCGGCCGCTCGGCGGCGCCATTTATATAGACCAGTGGGAGCGAGGCAGGCGGCGGTCCAAGGCTGTCTCGCTTCCCGGTGAGAACGACTGCTTAATCTCTAGTATGAATGAAATATATGCTTAATTACAAAATTTTAGTTGAAAAAATAGATAGTGCAGTTGATTTTTAGCTGCATATTTTGACAAATCGCAGCGTCTCTTGGCTTAGCGCCGAATTCTGGCTTTAATTTGCATACCGTAATCTGAACCATTTGTGTTGAAGAGATGCACAGATCATGCGTTGAACAACTTGTACGCTTCCCGGTGAGCCTGCGCACCGGACGGCGCTCGCACGCCTCCCGTTCAGTCAAGCAGCTGCCCACACGGCACCTCCTATAGCCATTAAAACCAAGACATGTGGTGTCACGTGAATGGTTAACAGAACGCACACGGTTTGAATTATACAAATGTTTGAGATATTAAAGTGGCAGCTATTTTTTCAAAATGCCTTTCTTGGCTGTCATTATTCGAGTGCGCCTTCTCTCAAAATGGACAAGAAAAATACCACAGCATGTAGGGTGCCCTTCCATGATAGCATGCCAAGTTTCATGATTTTCAGACGAGTTTTAGATTTACTAGAATTTAAACACAAAGTATCTCAATATTTTTGCCGGCAATCAATGATGCCCTGGTGTTTGAAATTCATTCCCATTTATTGCATGGGACCTAAGCATGCACCCAAGGACACAGATTTGGTTTTTCAACGAATTTATATAGACTAGAGCATGTGCATGTAGTTCAAATTTGAATTATGCACATAAATGCATTGTAAACTCAGTTAATGCATAAAAATGTCCAAACGAACACCGAAAAATCACAAAAAATGACACAACACTCCTGTTGTTCTATGTTGACATGAGAAAAAATTTGGAAGTAATAAGAGGCAATGGATATCTTTTCATCCGTCAAGGTGGGACGTTCCCTACCGAAACCATCATTCTTGTTGTGAGAAGCTCTGGTTTGTGAGAAGCATATACCCAAACCTGCCCCGAATGGAACAAAAAATTTACCACGACATGTTGATGCCGCTCCATCACACCGTGCCAAGTTTCATGAATTTCAGACGAGTTTTGGATTTACTAGAATTTAAAAACCAGGTATCTCAATGTTTGCGGTCGAGTGATGGCGGTAGGGTGTTTGACATTCATTCTCATTTCTTGCATGAGACCTAAGCATGCACCCAAGGACACAAATTTTATTTTTCAACCAATTTATATGCACTGGAGCATGTGCATGTAGTTCAAATTTGAATTATGCACATAAATGCATTGAAAACTTACTTAATGCATAAAAATGTCCAAACGAACCCCGAAAAATCACAAAAAAATAACACAACACTCCTGTTGTTCTATGTTGACACGAGAAATTTTTTGAAAGCAGTAAGAGGCAATGGATATCATTTCGTCCCCAAAGGTGGGGCATTCCCTACCGAAACCATCATGCTTGTTGTGAGAAGCTCTGGTTTGTGAGAAGTATATACCCAAACCTGCCCCAAATGGGACAAAAGATTTATCACGGCATGTTGATGCTGCTCCATGATAACATGCCAAGTTTCATGAATTTCATACGAGTTTTGGATTTACTAGAATTTGAAAATCAAGTATCTCAAACTTTGCGGCCGAGTGACGATGGCAGGGTGTTTGACATTCATTCCCATTTCTTGCATGGGACCTAAGCATGCACCCAATGACACAATATTTGATTTTTCAACCAATTTATATGCACTGGAGCATTTGCATGTAGTTCAAATATTAATTATGCACATAAATGCATTGAAAACTCAATTAATGCATAAAAATGTCCACACGAACCCTGAATTATTCCAATTCTTTTATGACACACATATAGTTGCATGTTCACTGCAGATAAAAGGTCTAACAATTCAAACACCATCCATGGCCGCTGTGACCCCATTATGTAATTCAAATCGAGACGAAAAGTCAAGTAGATCTCACACGGTTTATTATAACCAACCATGTGAGATGCAGCACAAAATATCTTGGTGCGATGGCTACAGTCCATAGCCCGCTCTGAATAAGGGACCGTGTCTGATGACACTTTGCGTGCCATTTTTTAGCTGAAGCGATTCCAAATTTTTGGCTTCCACAGAAATATCTACCTTCCCGCCCCTCCCCCTTACAAAAAGCCACATTTCCCCTGTTTCCGCCTTCCTTTCCAAGTTGAATCCTTCACTCCTTGCTTGTGGTGCCGCCTCCTCACCGGCGACCCTCATTCGCGATGCTCGGTCTCGCCTATCCAGGTAGGTAATCCACACCTGACACCCATCCTCCTCATCCTTCCACATCCCATTCCCACATGCCCCGACCGCCGGCGCGAGCGCGAAACTTTCCACCCAAATCATCGACCCCTCCACCAAATAAGCGCTGGCCTAAGCCATGGTGCACGCAATATAGCCAGGATCTCAAGGAGCATTCGGCTGTGGAGAAGCAAATCGCAGCCGCACGCGCGGATGAGGTCGCGATGGCTGACATTCATGCCGACCCCCAGATCTTGTAGGAACACCTCGCCATCGAGTCCACCATTGACGCCTCGCGTGCTGACGCTGCGATGTGGTTGGCTTCTTTAAATGACAGTTCGTGGCATTTTCTCAAGGCCACCATCGATGCCTTCGATGAAGACTACGAGATGTTTTCTCAGCGTGCACGTGCTTACCTCATCTCGAGAGCCAACAGGTTGGTGCCCAGCGCGGCTCAGGCAACTCACCACTACAACGAGGGCACCCACGATGCGGAGGCCTCGCCCTCTTCCATGTCCAAGGAGCCAATCGTCCTCGATATCTCTGATAATGACGAGTAGCTTGTCTTATTAGCTCACTATAAGGAACCATTTTCAGTTTGCTAGCTACTACCTTTCCTTAACAAATTCTAGTGAATTGTGCTATCTACTTTTACCATGCAATCTTCTGCTATAGTGTATATGTTCTATATGTCGTGCAATGTGGTGTTTAGTTAACTGCTTGGTTTAATTCTGCAAATGTGATGTTCAATTCTTCAGGGTGCAATATTTCCAAGTTGTTAAGCATGCTTGGTTTGGTTAACTTTCTGATCTTCTATTACGAGTATGTTATATTGTGCAATGTGGTGCTCATTTAACGTTTGGTTCATTTGTTGTGGTGTTTAGTTAACTACTTGGTTCAATTCTGCAATGCGATGTTCAATTGTTGTGGCTGCATTCTATTATTGTATACCATGTGAGAAATAAATCGAATTTGGCTGCAGTTAATACATGAGAAACATATACAAGTGCTATATTTCCTAGTTCTTAATCATGCTTGGTTTGGATAAATGGGTTTTCCATGTGGCTTGAATTAATCTAATGAATCTGCAATGTGCTTATTTTTCATCGACATATTTTACTAATAGCATGCGAACCCTTACTTAACCTTATATGTGTTACAGGGAAACAATGCAAGCACTGAGGTTTACAAGATGGTACTAACTATTATACCTTGCCTTTTTATTCCTTTGCCCCATTTCCAATATAGAGACAATATTTATGCACATCCTTGTTTTCAGGGTTCACTCATGATTACCTCTCAAACCACCTCTGTGGTCAGGAGGCGAGGAAAGTTTTCATACAACACCCACGGTTCAATATTGAAGTGTTCCTGAAGAGGTCGAAGGATGGACGGTCAATCATCCACAGGCACTGGCCTAAAGTTGCAAAGACCTTCAACATGAATGAAGGCTCAATATTCTCCTTCCACTTCAGCAGTTTTCCAGATGAGATGCATCTCTCTATGTACTATCTATGATGCTAATTTGGAAAGGTTCTAGATGTTGCATGTGAAACTTGATGCTGGTGCAATTGTGTAATGGGGTAGCTAAGTGCTGAAGCTATATCATGTTGTACTCCGATGTATTTCAATTATGAAATCTTGCTTCCTTAATATGGAAATGGAATATATTATGTTCTTAATATGAATGTTAATTAGAATAGTTAATGGATTATTAATAATAGGGCAATTCGCCCGCTAATTGGCCAATTAGCCCGCTAATTGGGTTTTCCTATTGCAAACGGTTAATGAGAAAACACCATGGGCGGTGACCTCAGGCAACGCACACAGTTTCTAGGAATAATCCGTGTTGGATCAATGAACAATCACACATGACATTCTCTTGAAAACTGTTTGTGTTACGCCACCTTGCGCAAATGTTTTCTTTGGAGTGACTGTGTGGGATCTATATACGAACAGAAACGTTTAGCGGTGACTGACTGTGTGGGATGTACTTACGACCGAAAATGATTTCGCCTGTATAATTGTATTTTTTGAGCACTACTGTACGTATTTCTGTATTTGAGTGCCCGCCGATCACACACGACCTCATTTTGCCGAGCATGTGTTCCAGGAGGGCATTTCCCCGACGGTTTCTGGGTCGTGTGGGAAGGACCCCCCCTATCGCCCACACTCACTTGGCGACGGTTCTGAATGCCGTCGCAGAAAGGGGTTAAAATAGTTTGTTTAACACCCATGTGTACCAGTGTTTCAATGTCGCCAGCAAATTAAAGCCTGGTTAGGGTTTAGGGTTCAAGGGCTAAAGACTGCATGGATCATTTTTTTCTTTAGTTGTCTCTGTTCCAAAATAAGTGTCAACTTTAGTAGTAGTACAACTTTGTACTAAAGTTTGGATAAAGTTCCGACACTTATTTTGGAACGGAGGGAGTACATATTGGCTATGATCTGTCAATCATTGAGATGCAATAGCATGCATGTTAGTCTCCTTTGTATTTGATGAAATGTTGCACCGGGGAATCCTTGGACTCAAGATACATGAAACAGAAGCTGGAAGCTTCATAGCATTGTACAAATTTATCTCGCTGTGAAATTGCAGTACGTACTACTCCTACTATGTAAAGAGTTAGGTGTCACACGGTGTCTAGAAAATATGATGATAGTGTGAGGTGGGCCATGTAATCACTGAGCTTGCGTGTTTTCACTACTTTCAGACTCCTCCGCTGTAAGAATGGAGAAAATTGTAATCTACCTCCTTTCGCCGAAACATGGGACATCCAGCAGTCGTACCACCTCAGTAATAATGACCAATGAGCCGTCAAATCACATAGACCCAGTATTAAGTTGGACGGATGAAGCAACCATCACTGTTGAATCCGCTTCTCCCTTCAACACAGGCGCTAGTGAGAGGTCACATACGCTCTACCCGGGCATGAATGTGGCACCGATTCTCTGGAGTGGCGCTAACCATTTCAGGCGGGAAGCGCGCGGTGGCGATGGAGGGGCTTTGGGTGTGCCAGGCTGGTTAGGAGCGGGCGTGGCAGCCGTCCCGACTGGACGCGCGGAGACGAAAGGATGTGCCGACTCTCGTAGCTAAATCGTACACTACACACCATCCCTTTGTAGGAGTAGGTCGATATGTCGCTCTCTCTAACACACACACACACACTGTTAAACACACACACACACACAGGTTCATAGAATAGGAATATCGTGCGAGTGGGAAGCCACATGGAGTGAGATAAAGGGACTACGTACAAGAATAGAAGAGGTGACGAATATTCCATCAAACTTGGACTGATGAGTAGTACTCCCTCCGTTTAGGTGTTAAGTCATCTTACGAAAATCAGATATTCCAAAAATGTTTAGGCATTGTCGATTAACTTCGCATCTCAATCCCCTCCTAGCCTCGTTGCTAGCGAGCGTTACTTACTCTGCCTTGTTATCTCCCCTGGAAACCCAGTGCATGGAGCGCAACTATGCATTGATCAGTCAAGGAATCAAAGTCGGCTTGCATGTGAGTTAATACGTGGCCCTACATGGTAGCTAAAACGACATCTCTTAATTGTTGTGATTAATTGTTGCGTTTAGAGAGAGAAATCAGGGCTTTGATTGGAGGAAGGACCGGTCAAGTTTCTCCTTCTCCTCCAATCTGCTTGCAACTTGGTCCTGCTGCACATTCTAACGTGACTTATACACCTAGACGAAGGGAGTAGTACGAGATACGGTGGCATACTGACTAAGGTCAAATACAAGTGCCCAAAATTATTGGAAGAGAGCAAAGTGTACAAACTAAATAATTAAAATTGAATTTCTTGTTTTTTTTAAATGGAGGCAAAAGATTTGCCGCATCCACTGAATTAGAGGAGAATAGAGTTTCACAGTTTGCAAGTAACCCTACAAATAAACGACATGACAATTACTCTCAATATGCCCTAGTTTCTTAGCACCCGCCGTAATCCTTAGTACATACGGTGGCACACTGACTTAGGCCGAATACAAGTCCCCAAAATATTTAAAATTCGAGGTTGGTGTAGCCCACCTTCCCGATATTTTGACCGTGTGTGTTTCGGTTGTTGTTCACTTCGGAGGGTCGTGTACCACACATCAATGTTAGTAAGCGCAACCGGGAGGCGTGGAGCGTTAATTGCAAGTTGACTCCTTCGAGCCTTAAATGTTCTTCCTGTATTTGCATTGCCCCTAGTATT
The DNA here is from genome assembly GCF_002162155.2 of Triticum dicoccoides. Classification (NCBI taxonomy): domain Eukaryota; kingdom Viridiplantae; phylum Streptophyta; class Magnoliopsida; order Poales; family Poaceae; genus Triticum; species Triticum dicoccoides. Next base: position 196,404,574 of record NC_041388.1, on the reverse strand, counting down.
TCTCTTCACCACGTTAAATAAAGAGTTCCGTTTTGTGCTCAGATTAAAACAATTTTTATGGAGAGAAAAAGAAAACCACTACATCTATATACGCTGCAGCCTCGGTGCTTGTTTTCTAGGGTTTGCTCTCTTCACACTCTCTCTCCACTATATATATACACGCTGGAGCCTCAGCGCTTGTAGTTGCACTCTTCACACTCTCTCACCCTCTCCAGATCTAAACAAGACTTCGTTGGCCTCTCTCTCTCCCCTCACTGCTGGTCAAGGAGTCGGTAGGATCCGTTCGTCGGGAAGGGAAGGAGGCTTAACGCTTTCACCGTCGACAAGGGAGGGAATCCACTACCGGCGCAGTTGCTCTCTTTCATCCAGCGGTGGCGCGGAGGGCCTCCGACCCCTTCTTCCTCACCGTCGTACATAGTGTGGTCAGATCGGTCTCCAGCCGCCCACTGAGCCACACCTCGAGAACCTTAAGGTATAATTTACTTATTCCACATGCATTGCTCTAGCTGCATATGGATTTATTCTGCTTCTGCACTCGAATCTAGGTGTTGAATCAAACAGGAAAGTAGTGAGGGAAGTTGTATAGCATGTAGACTGGCTATCCAGCACCTACATAGGTCGAAAAGGGAAAACAATGACAAACGTAGTACGCACATATGTAATGAACTAATCTTTCTATTGGTGGGGGACAAGGCTGTAAAGTTTGAGAAGGACTAGATTTGTTGCCCTCATAGGGAAAGGTGTCTAAAGATAACAAAACTGGGACCAACACAAATATGCTCCTTGGTTGTTTGTTCTTTGTGACAACAAACTGTGCATCACCCCTTTATACATCGGTAGATGCACATGGTGCTGGTGTGTCCATTGTCCCATACAATTCTTTAGCTGTTGTTAATCTAATAATGCCGCTGGAAAATTAAAGCAATGCCCAAATGAAAAGCGGATTACATGCTTAACGAATTTTTATTGTCAATATAATCTCTCTGTTAATATGAATCAACGCCACTGTTTGAGAAATGCTACCGTCTTTCTTTCCCATTTAGATAAGTAAGATGCTTCTTTTTGTGGGCTTCTGTGTCATCCATCGTTATTGACCAGTAATTGTTTCCTTTGCACCTCTGTGTAAACAGGGTTATATACTACGCCTCGTTGCTATTGCGACCTTTTGTTGCACTACACAAAAAACTTTTGCTTGAAGAGTGTTTTGTGCAGTTCAACCAAAATGTCACACCGACAACATTGCTTGATTGCCTGATCTTAGTGGAACTGCACAAGATGAGATCTGACTTCCTATCCGTGTTGGAAAATTTGTTTCATATCTTCTTATTGTGAGTTGTTTGAATTCCACATCATGAGAGGTCAGTACTAGCCTTCTTTCACATGATTGTGTAGTGTGCTGTTCATATGTTGTGCTACTTATACGGTAATGTTGCTTGATTTTAATGAACTGCACAAAAGGAGAGCAGACTTCCAATCTGTATGTCCGCCTTAATATCCCATTGAGGAAAGATAATGATATTTTCACAACTGTTGGCCTGTGTTTTGCTACTGTCATTAGAAAAGTAATGTTATTGTTTATTTCTATACTTGTGCTCCCTAATTGACATGTCAAATCTTACACTGAAAGCGAAGCTTGTCTGTTATTGAACCAAGTGATGAAGGGGAAGAACAAGAGGAAGAAGAACAAAAATCAACTCCCAGTGCTGTAATAAAGCACTAGAACTGTGATGACACAAGTAATGATATAGTTTTGCATTTTAATTTATTGCGATGGCTGGAACGAGCAGTTATTTTTCCACTGTGATTTGATGCCACTCTTAATGTAATATGTAATTATCTCTACTTGTGTAACCAGGGATCTTGTTTGAAGATAACATATATTTTTGTGGAACTACACAAGAAGATGTTGGAAACATTAAACCAATCGAGGATTTTATAGTAAGCATGGCAACCACAGTAGATAATAACGGATGCTTCCAGAGAAGTGCTTCACTTGCATGCTCTACACAAAAGCCTCCCGACAAAGGTTGGTACCGACCCTCGGATTTCATCCATATGATTGAGCTTTGTCATCTCTATTGGTGTTGTGCTACTGTTTAGCTACTGTCGTGAGAAAGTGGTATTGTTTCGCATGTTAATCCAAGGCTGCTAATAAATTGATGCACCGCTTTGCCACCGTTATAGCCACTGATAAAATTAAGTAATAATACAGTTCAAGTTTAGATGCTTTGTTTGGTATCATATCATTTCCTATGAGGACAGTGAAGATGCATCTCTTTGTGACTATACATTTCATTAGTTGCTCCCTTTGTTAATGTAATCGATGTTGTTCACTTGTCTTTGCACAACAGGATCCTCCTTTGAAGAAGAAGAATATGGAGTACGTGAAGTGCCTAGTTCTGATTATGCCAGGATGAAGAAGCCTAGTTTATCTTCTCATTAGAAGGAGAAGTTGAAGGATGGTTACATTACTCCCCGCAAGACCAAACTAACTTCATCTCAAAAGGACTCATAGATTTCCATCTTTTTTGTTGTGATGGGAAAGTACAATGTTGTTATAGGATTCTTTCTAGTGAGTTCCATTTATTTAAATGTGTGCCCTGCATTGGACCATGTAGGTGCATGTGTAAACTGTAAATTCATAATACAGTTTGTTGTACTAATCACTTTTTTGTGTATTTATGCAAACAGGGGTGCTCAGCTTGATTTCAATGGGAATTGCACAAAATATTCTGATGCTTTGTGCCCATTATACTTCATCGTGCACAATACATTGAATATTCTCAAATCATTCATTTCCACCTCCAGCCACAAAATTAGCTACAAGGAGGTGTCGATATGTTCAAGGCATTGCAACATATAAAGGTGAAATCATACAAGCTACACGCGAATTTGGTTGAATTTGGTGGAACTGCACAAGAAGAATAGCTGGTTTATTTAGCACGAGGTGCCATGTCAATGTTTGAACTGATCGCAAACCCTGCCCATTCCACAATTGTACGCATTTGTTATTTTGCAATGGGAAAACCTTGTCGAAGTTTCCTCAATGATGTATGCAAAAAGACATGCATTTGATATTTTGGAATGGGGCAACCTTGTCAAATTTTGCTCATTGATGTTAGCAAGAAGACATGCATTTGATATTTTCGAATGGGACGCCCTTCACTATCAGCAGCGTCGATCAATTTTTCTTTATTATTTAGTTGTGAAGTAAATTTTGGCTTTGACATGTGAATCACTAAGATGCATAATCATCGATTGTTTTGAATGTTATCTATGAATTGTGAGGCATGTGAGTTTGATTGTAATGTACAGGCATGCTAAAAAGATGCTCAAACTTTTTGTACATGTGAAACTGCTGCAAACGAGGTGATCGCCGTGCATCCTGGGAATAATGCTAATACATGTTGTGTTGCATGTTCATCCAATGGTAGTGATACAAGAATTTGAACTAATCGAACTAAATTTGTTCATACACGGCCGGATTTCATATAAACATTTTGGATTTCATTACATTTCATACATTCTTCAACTAAAAAAGGGGGCGCTAGAGGTATAATTAATTAACCTAATATATGATCTCCGAAGCCCATTTCCCGTGTCTGGCTGAGCCGAACAAAAGCTTATTCTCTAGCACACCTCTCCAACTCCACGTCGCCACCAAGAAGCTAATTGGTTGTCAATGCTCAACCCGCCATGCTTGGCTTCAACCGGAGGGTACCAGCGGTGGCCTTACTTGGTGGAACCGAGGGCGGCGACCTACCGTGTTCCTCTTCCCCATTTTCTGTGTGGCGTGGCCTCGTTGGTAGCGGGGCAGGGCCTGATGGAGCCGGCGATGTCCTTTGTCTCATTGCTAGTGGGGCGGCGCCTAGGCGGAGCAGGGGAAATCCTCCCCCTCGTTGCCAGCAGGGCGGGGCCTCGGCAGAGCCGGCGATGTCCTCTACCTTGT
>NC_041388.1:196317178-196400378 GCF_002162155.2 Triticum dicoccoides | reverse complement strand
CGGTGAAATCCTCCGCCTCAGTGCCGGCTGGGCGGGGCCTCGGCGGAGCCAGCATTGTCCTCCACCTCGTCGTCGGTCTCGCCAAACAACGCCTCGCCCGCTTCATCGCCCTCTTTGTAGGCGGCCGCAACCTCCGCTGCACGCATGCGGTACCACCAGCGCGCGAGGCTGCCCTCGCGAGTGGAGTGGTATGACTCGAGTAGCGCCTCCTGCTCAGCCCGCTCCGCGGAGATCTGCTCCTCCACCTACAAGTGCTCTTGGAGGACATGGTGGTTGTAGGCGGCATCGGCCTGTGCCTCCCGGAACAGCTCCTAACGCTTCTGCCTCACCGTGTCCATGTATTGGGCACATCCCTCACCGATGGTCATGCTGCAATGCACCGGCGAGGATGGCGTGGAGGAGGGGGTTGGCGCTGAATCGTCGACTACCATGTTCTCCATCGGCACGTCATCGTCCTTCGGCTGCCTGCCGGATAGCCAGTCGGTAGCAATGGCTGCCATCTCCTTTTGATTCATCGTCCTCCCGTCCCGAAGAGCGCTGGAGCGCGAGGAAGCCATGGTGGGTGTGGTGTGGACATGAGAAAGGGAACGAAGGCAGATGACTGCGGTTATGGCTGGCGCAATAGTTTATATAGCAATGGTGGGCGGCAGAGGGACGGACGGGTGGCGCTGGAGTAGCCGCCTTGGCAACCGTGTATCTTTAATATGGGCGGCAAACGGACGGATGACAGTTGCATTGTTTGAACGCGGAGCAATCGCCTGCACCAGGAAGCGGCGCGGCCGGCACTGACAGTTTCGGGCGAAAAGCACACACGGGCGAGGGAGGCAGTCCGGGTGGGCCAGTGCGGTCAGACTCGTGCTTGGCAGCGGTTTGGGCCAGCAGCTGGACATGCTGGCTCGCCGGCGAGCTTGCCGAGCTGAGCGAGAACAATCAGACGATGGACGTGGCTTCCGACCAGGAGCCGGCAACACCGCCTAAGCGGGTTCATGCCATGTTTGAAGGAAATATGCCCTAGAGGCAATAATAAACTTATTATTTATTTCCTTATATCATGATAAATGTTTATTATTCATGCTAAAATCATATTAACCGGAAACATAATACAGCTATGAATACATAGACAAACAAAGTGTCACTAGTATGCCTCAACTTGACTAGCTCGTTGAATCAAAGATGGTTAAGTTTCCTAGTCGTAGACACGATTTGTCATTTGATTAATGGGATCACATCATTAGAGAATGATGTGACTAACTGGACCCATTCCGTTAGCTTAGCACGATGATCGTTTAGTTTGTTGTTATTGCTTTCTTCATGACTTATACATGTTCCCATGACTATGAGATTATGCAACTCCCGATTACCGGAGGAACACTTTGTGTGCTACCAAACGTCACAATGTAACTGGGTGATTATAAAGGTTCTCTACAGGTGTCTCTGATGGTACTTTTTGAGTTGGCATAGATCGAGATTAGGATTTGTCACTCTGATTGTCGGAGAGGTATCTCTGGGCCCTCTCGGTAATGCACATCACTATAAGCTTTGCAAGCAATGCAACTAAGGAGTTAGTTGCAGGATAGTGCATTACGGAACAAGTAAAGAGACTTGCCGGTAACGAGATTGAAGTAGGTATTGAGACACCAACGATCGAATCTCGGGCAAGTAACATATTGATGACAAAGGGAACAACGTATGTTGTTATGCGGTTTGACTGATAAAGATCTTCGTAGAATATGTGGGAGCCAAAATGATAATCCAGGTTCCGCTATTGGTTATTGACCAGAGACGTGTCTCCGTCAAGTCTAGATAGTTCTCAAACCCGTAGGGTCCGCACGCTTAAAGTTCGGTGATGATCGTATTAAGAGTTTTTGTGTTTTGATGTATCGAAGGTAGTTCGGAGTTCCGGATATGATCACGGACATGACGAGGAGTCTTGAAATGGTTGAGACATAAAGATAGATATATTGGACAACTATATTTGGACACCGCAATGGTTCCGGGTGAGATCGGGAATATACCGGAGCACTAGGAGGTTATCGGAACCCCCCGGGAGGTATATGGGCCTTTATTGGGCTTTAGTGGAAAGGAGGGTAAAGGAGCAAGGGAGGTGGTGCACCCCCCCAAGCCCAATCCTAATTTGGAGGGGGGCCGGCCCCCTTACCTTCCTCCCTCCTTCCTCTTCCTTCCCTCTCCTACTCCAAGTTGGAAAGGGGGAATCCTACTCCCGGTGGGAGTAGGACTCCCCATGGCGCGCCCTAGAGAGGGCGGCCGTCCCCCTCCTCCACTCCTTTATATATGGGGACAGGGGGAACCTCTAGACACACAAGTTGATCATTGATCCCTTAGCCGTGTGCGGTTCCCCCCTCCACCATAATCCACCTCGATCATATCGTAGCGGTGCTTAGGCGAAGCCCTGCGTCGGTAGCAATATCATCACCGTCAACACGCCATCGTGTTGACAGAACTCTCCTGTGAAGCTCTGCTGGATCGGAGTTCGTGGTACGTCATCGAGCTGAACGTTTGCTGAACTCGGAGGTGCCATGCGTTCGGTACTTGGATCGGTCGGATCGTGAAGACGTTCGACTACATCAACCGCGTTCTCATAATGCTTCCTCTTACGGTCTACGAGGGTACGTGGATGATACTCTTCCCTCTTGTTGCTATGCATCACCACGATCTTGCGTGTGCGTAGGAAAATTTTGAAATTACTACATTCCCCAATAGTGGCATCCGAGCCAGGTTTATGCGTAGATGTTATATGCACGAGTAGAACACAAGTGAGTTGTGGGCGATACAAGTCATACTGCTTACCAGCATTTCATACTTTGGTTCGGCGGTATTGTTGGATGAAGCGGCCCGGACCGACATTACGCGTACGCTTACGCAAGACTGGTTCTACCAGCGTGCTTTGCACATAGGTGGCTGGCGGGTGTCAGTCTCTCCAACTTTAGTTGAACCTAGTGTGGCTATGCCCGGTCCTTGAGAAGGTTAAAACAGCACTAACTTGACAAACTAACATTGTGGTTTTGATGCGTAGGTAAGAACGGTTCTTGCTCAGCCCATAGCAGCCACGTAAAAACTTGCAACAACAAAGTAGAGGACGTCTAACTTGTTTTTGCAGGGTATGTTGTGATGTGAGATGGTCAAGACATGATGCTATATTTTGTTGTATGAGATGATCATGTTTTGTAACCGAGTTATCGGCAACTAGCAGGAGCCATATGGTTGTCGCTTTATTGTATGCAATACAATTGCCCTGTAATTGCTTTACTTTATCACTAAGAGGTAGCGGTAGCCGTAGAAGCAATAGTTGGCGAGACGACAACGATTCTACGATGGAGATCAAGGTGTCGTGCCGGTGACGATGGTGATCATGACGGTACTTCGGAGATGGAGATCACAAGCACAAGATGATGATGGCCATATCATATCACTTATATTGATTGCATGTGATGTTTATCTTTTATGCATCTTACTTTGCTTAGATCGACGGTAGCATTATCAGATGACCTCTCACTAAATTTCAAGGTATAATTGTTCTCCCTAAGTCTGCACCATTGCAAAAGTTCTTCGTGCTGAGGCACCACGTGATGATCGGGTGTGATAAGCTCTACGTTCAAATACAACGGGCGCAAGATAGTTTTGCACACATGGAATACTCAGGTTAAACTTGACGAGCCTAGCATATGCAGATATGGCCTCGGAACACTGAGACCGAAAGGTCGAGCGTGAATCATATAGTAGATATGATCCACATAGTGATGTTCACCATTGAAACCTACTCCATCTCACGTGATGATTGGACATGGTTTAGTTGATATGGATCACGTGATCACTTAGATGATTAGAGGAATGTCTATCTAAGAGGTGGTTCTTTAATAATTTGATTAACTGAACTTTAATTTATCATGAAACTTAGTACCTGATAGTATTTTGCATGTCTATATTGTTGTAGATAGATGGCCCGTGTTGTTGTTCCATTGAATTTTAATGCGTTCCTTCAGAAAGCAAAGTTGAAGATGATGGTAGAAATTACACGGACTGGGTCCGTAACTTGAGGATTATCCTCATTGCTGCACCAAAGAATTACGTCCTAGAAGCACCGCTAAGTGCCAAACCTACTACAGGAGCAACACCAGATGTTATGAACGTCTGGCAGAGCAAAGCTGATGACTACTCGATAGTTCAGTGTGCCATGCTTTACAGCTTAGAACCGGGACTTCAACGATGTTTTGAATGTCATGGAGCATATGAGATGTTCCAGGAGTTGAAGTTAATATTTCAAGCAAATCCCCAGATTGAGAGATATGAAGTCTCCAATAAGTTCTACAGCTGCAAGATAGAGAAGAATAGTTCTGTCAGTGAACATATACTCAGAATGTCTGGGTACCATAACCACTTGACTCAACTGGGAGTTAATCTTCCTGTTGATAGTGTCATTGACAGAGTTCTTCAATCACTACCACCAAGCTACAAGAGCTTCGTGATGAACTATAACATGCAAGGGATGAATAAAACAATAACCGAGCTCTTCGCAATGCTAAAGGCTGCGGAGGTAGAAATCAAGAAGGAGCATCAAGTGTTGATGGTTAACAAGACCACCAATTTCAAGAAAAATGGTAAAGGGAAGAAGAAGGGAAACTTCAAGAAGAGCGGCAAACAAGTTGCTGCTCAAGAGATGAAACCCAAGTCTGGACCTAAGCCTGAGACTGAGTGCTTCTACTGCAAACAGACTGGTCACTCGAAGCGGAGCTGCCCCAAGTATTTGGCGGATAAGAGGCTGGCAAGGTGAACAAAGGTATATGTGATATACATGTTATTGATGTGTACCTTACTAATTCTCGCAGTAGTACCTGGGTATTTGATACTGGTTCTGTTGCTAATATTTGCAACTCGAAATAGGGACTACGGATTAAGCGAGGATTGGCAAAGGACGAGGTGACAATGCACGCGGGAAATGGTTCCAAAGTCGATGTGATCGCAGTCGGCACGTTACCTCTACATCTACCTTCGGGATTAGTCTTAGACCTGAATAATTGTTATTTGGTGCCATCGTTAAGCATGAACATTATATCTGGATCTTGTTTGATGCGAGACGGTTATTCATTTAAATCAGAGAATAATGGTTGTTCTATTTATATGAGTAATATCTTTTATGATCACGCACCTTTATAGAGTGGTCTATTCTTTTTTAATCTCGATAGTGGAGATACACATATTCATAGTATTGAAGCTAAAAGATGCAGAGTTGATAATGATAGTGCAAATTATTTGTGGCACTGCCGTTTAGGTCATATTGGTATAAAACGCATGAAGAAACTCCATTCTGATGGACTTTTGGAATCACTTGATTATGAATCACTTGGTACTTGCGAACCGTGCCTCATGGGCAAGATGAGTAAAACGTCGTTCTCCGTAACTATGGAGCGAGCAATAGATTTATTGCAAATCATACATACTGATGTATGTGGTCCAATGAATATTCAGGCTCACGGCGGGTATCGTTATTTTCTCAACTTCACAGATGAGTTGAGAAGATATGGGTATATCTACTTGATGAAACATAAGTCTGAAACATTTGAAAAGTTCAAAGAATTTCAGAGTGAAGTGGAAAATCATCGTAACAAGAAAATAAAGTTTCTACGATCTGATCGTGGAGGAGAATATTTGAGTTACGAGTCTGGTCTTCATTTGAAACAATGTGGAATAGTTTCGCAACTCACTCCACCTGGAACACCATAGCATAATGGTGTGTCCGAACGTCGTAATCGTACTCTACTAGATATGGTGCGATCAATGATGTCTCTTATTGATTTACCGCTATCGTTTTGGGGTTATGCTTTAGAGACGGCTGCATTCACGTTAAATAGGGCACCATCTAAATCCGTTGAGATGACTCCTTATGAACTGTGGTTTGGCAAGAAACCAAAGTTGTCATTTATTAAAGATTGGGGCTGCGATGCTTATGTGAAAAAGCTTCAACCTGATAAGCTCGAACCCAAATCAGAGAAATGTGTCTTCATAGGATACCCAAAAGGATACTGTTGGGTACACCTTATATCACAGATCCGAAGGCAAGACTTTTGTTGCTAAGACTGGATCCTTTCTAGAGAAGGAGTTTCTCTCGAAAGAAGTGAGTGGGAGGAAAGTAGAACTTGATGAGGTAACTGCACCTGCTCCCTTATTGGAAAGTAGTTCATCACAAAAACTGGTTTCTGTGACACCTACACCAATTAGTGAGGAAGCTAATGATGATGATCATGAAACCTCAGATCAAGTTACTGCCGAACCTCGTAGGTCAACCAGAGTAAGATCCGCACCAGAGTGGTACGGTAATCCTGTGCTGGAGGTCATGTTACTAGATCATGACAAACCTACAAACTATGAGGAAGCGATGATGAGCCCAGATTCCGCAAAATGTCTTGAGGCCATGAAATCTGAGATGGGATCCATGTATGAGAACAAAGTGTGGACTTTGATTGACTTACCCGATGATCGGCAAGCCATCGAGAATAAATGGATCTTCAAGAAGAAGACAGAAGCTGATGGAAATATTACTGTCTACAAAGCTCGACTTGTTGCAAAAGGTTTTTGACAAGTTCAAGGAGTTGACTACGATGAGACCTTCTCACCCGTAGCGATGCTTAAGTCCGTCTAAATCATGTTAGCTATTGACACATTTTATGATTATGAAATTTGGCAAATGGATGTAAAGGCTGCATTCCTTAATGAATTTCTGGAAGAAGAGTTGTATATGATGCAACCTGAAGATTTTATCGATCCAAAAGGTGCTAAAAAAGTGTGCAAGCTCCAGCGATCCATTTATGGACTGGTGCAAGCCTCTCGGAGTTGGAATAAACTCTTTGATAGTGAGTGGGAGCTCTGTAGCATTTCTAATATTATATGTGGATGACATATTGTTGATTGGAAATGATGTACAATTTCTGGATAGCATAAAAGGATACTTGAATAAGAGTTTTTCAATGAAAGACCTTGGTGAAGCTGCTTACATATTGGGCATCAAGATCTATAGAGATAGATCAAGACGCTTAATTGGACTTTTACAAAGTACATACCTTGACAAAGTTTTGAAGAAGTTCAAAATGGATCAGGCAAAGAAAGGGTTGTTGCCTCTCTTACAAGGTGTGAAGTTGAGTAAGACTCAATGCCCGACCACTGCAGAAGATAGAGAGAAAATGAAAGATGTTCCCTATGCCTCAGCCATAGGCTCTATCATGTATGCAATGCTGTGTACCAGACCTGATGTGTGCCTTGCTATTAGTTTAGCAGGGAGGTACCAAAGTAATCTAGGAGTGGATCACTGGACAGTGGTCAAGAACATCCTGAAATACCTGAAAAGTACTAAGGATATGTTTCTTGTTTATGGAGGTGACAAAGAGCTCATCGTAAATGGTTACGTCGATGCAAGCTTTGACACTGATCCGGACGATTCTAAATCACAAACCGGATACGTGTTTATATTGAACGGTGGAGCTGTTAGTTGGAGCAGTTCTAAACAAAGCATCGTGGCGGGATCTCCGTGTGAAGCAGAGTACATTGCTGCTTCGGAAGCAGCAAATGAAGGAGTCTGGATGAAGGAGTTCATATCTGATCTTGGTTTCATACCTAGTGCATCGGGTCCAATGAAATTTTTTTGTGACAATACTGGTGCAATTGCCTTGGCAAAGGAATCCAGATTTCACAAGAGAACCAAGCACGTCAAGAGACGCTTCAACTCCATCCAGGATCAAGTCCAGGTGTGATACATAGAGATTTGCAAGATACATACGGATCTGAACATTGTAGACCCGTTGACTAAGCCTCTCTCACGAGCAAAACATGATCAGCACCAAGACTCCATGGGTGTTAGAATCATTACTGTGTAATCTATATTATTGACTCTATTGCAAGTGGGAGACTGAAGGAAATATGCCCTAGAGGCAATAATAAAGTTATTATTTATTTCCTTATATCATGATAAATGTTTATTATTCATGCTATAATTGTATTAACCGGAAACATGATACATGTGTAAATACATAGACAAAAAAGTGTCACTAGTATGCCTCTACTTGACTAGCTCGTTGAATCAAAGATGGTTAAGTTTCCTAGCCATAGACATGAGTTGTCATTTGATTAACGGGATCACATCATTAGAGAATGGTGTGATTGACCTGACCCATTCTGTTAGCTTAGCACGATGATCGTTTAGTTTGCTGCTATTGCTTTCTTCATGACTTATACATGTTCCTATGACTATGAGATTATGCAACTCCCGATTACCGGAGGAACACATTGTGTGCTACCAAACGTCACAACGTAACTGGGTGATTATAAAGGTGCTCTACAAGTGTCTCCGATGGTACTTTTTGAGTTGGCATAGATCGAGATTAGGATTTTTCACTCTGATTGTCGGAGAGGTATCTTTGGGCCCTCTCGGTAATTCACATCACTATAAGCCTAGCAAGCAATGCAACTAAAGAGTTAGTTGCGGGATAGTGCATTACAGAACGAGTAAAGAAACTTGCCGGTAACGAGATTGAATTGGTATTGAGACACCGACGATCGAATCTCGGGCAAGTAACATACTGATGACAAAGGGAACAATGTATGTTGTCATGCGGTTTGACCGATAAAGATCATCCTAGAATATGTGGGAGCCAATATGAGCATCCATGTTCCGCTATTGGTTACTGACCTGAGACGTGTCTCGGTCATGTCTACATAGTTCTCGAACCCGTAGGGTCCGCACGCTTAAAGTTCGGTGACGATCGTATTAAGAGTTTTTTTGTTTTGATGTACCGAAGGTAGTTCGGAGTCCCGGATATGATCACGAACATTACGAGGAGTCTCGAAATGGTCAAGACATAAAGATCGATATATTGGACAACTATATTTGTACACCGGAATGGTTCCGGGTGAAATCGGGAATATACCGGAGCACCGGGAGGTTATCGGACCCCCCCGGGAGGTATATGGACCTTTATTGGGCTTTAGTGGAAAGGAGGGAATGGAGCAAGGGAGGTGGTGCACCCCCCCAAGCCCAATCCGCATTGGGAGGAGGGCGGGCCCCCCTTTTCCTTCCTCCCTCCTTCCTCTTCCTTCCCTCTCCTACTCCAAGTTGGAAAGGGTGGAATCCTACTCCCGGTGGGAGTAGGACTCCCCATGGCGCGCCCTAGAGAGGGTCGGGCCTCCCCCTCCTCCACTCCTTTATATACGAGGGCAGGGGGCACCTCTAGACACACAAGTTGATCATTGATCCCTTTGCAGTGTGCGGTGCCCCCATCCACCTTAATCCACCTCGATCATATCGTAGCGGTGCTTAGGCGAAGCCCTGCGTCGGTAGCAACATCATCACCGTCAACACGCCATCGTGGTGATGGAACTCTCCTGTAAAGCTCTGCTGGATCGGAGTTCATGGGACGTCATCGAGCTGAACGTGTGCTGAACTCGGAGGTGCCGTGCGTTCGGTACTTGGGTCGGTCGGATCGTGAAGACATTTGACTACATCAACCGCGTTCTCATAACTCTTCCGCTTACGGTCTACGAGGGTACGTGGACGATATTCTTCCCTCTCATTGCTATGCATCACCATGATCTTGCGTGTGCGTAGGAAAATTTTGAAATTACTACGTTCCCCAACAATGTTCACCTTAGAGCACGTGCGGCCGCACTTCGGCACACCAATGGTAGAAGAGCTACCAGAGCATGAGGACCTGTGTTGCAACCTCCGTCTCCTCAGCGAGCATCGGTTCACGGAAGGACGAATCACCAGAAAACAAGCGAATGACAATGTCGTCGCGGACATGTGTCCCTATGATCATGGCTTCCTGAATAAGCAGCGAGCGCTGTATCAAACCATCCATAGGGCCCATGAGGCCCTCTCTATCGTCCTTCGAGTTTTGTGCTCACCGTGGCGCCGTCGTCTCGCATTGTCAACAGGTCAACGAAATGAGGATCAGGAGATGACTTTAATTGGAGAGGATGGCAGTGGGGACCCACCAGGGCCATAGCCGCATGTACGCAAGTGCCTCCTTATTAGTATAGAAAACTATAATTTTTTTTGTTTCCTCCTGGTTTCCTGACATCAGGGTCCCACACCATTGTCAACCTATATTGTCAATAAACGAGGGAATTGCACAAGGAGCGCCAACAGCTGGGACCCAGCAGCTCGAGCAATATTTGTGTTTTTGAGGTGTGAGTTGAGTTTTTCTTGAGCGATGTTTTTGTTGTTGTTCAGATGAGCAGGGTATGAACTGGGCGAGGTGTGGCCCATTTAGCCCAGGCTATTATTTTATGTCGACCAAATATCCAGCCCAGATATTATTATTTTTCAAGCTGAAAATGGCTAGCCTAGTTATACTTTTTTTGAGGAATACCCAGCCCAGGTCAACCTGTTATTCTCTGTCCCGCTGGGCTGCAAATCTTTCCTAGGAGGGATGCATTAAGCTTAACAATAAAATGGGCTTTAAGAAATAATAAATGGGATGTAATTATAGAAACTGGGTTGTAACTCTAAAAAATTCACCAAACACGTAATTAGTTAAAAAAAATTATTATTATATTCTCAAAATTTTAATTTCATTACTTGTTGCGCATGCAATATTTCGTTGGATTTTTACGTTATACAAATTTGTTTTGAAATTATTATTTAAGCTGACTAGAAATTTCGGGATAAAAATATTTCGGATCCCATCAAAATGTGGGAAATTTTATTGAATTCTGTTTTGAGCGGTTGGTTGAAATTATTAATCGTTGTCCTAGCTAGCAAATGAGTTGTAATTTTCACAAACTGTAAATGGGCTGTAGTAAATTCCATTAGAATTCAAAAATGGGTTGTACATTCTTACAAACGGCAAATGGGCTATATGTTCTCTGCCTTACACTTGTGGGCTTACTAAGTTGACGAGTACGCGAGGCTTTGTTAACTTATAGTCAACACACGCTTCTAGCAGCAGTGGCCGTTGGATGTCCATCCAACGGATGTGGTGCTTCTTCTTCAATCTCGGATATTCTTGCTTCAGCTACCCAAACGAACTACCGCCTGTTACCGCCTCCCGTGGCCGGCTGTGCTGCCGCGCAGGAATCACCGGCCCACCCTACTCCCATCGCTGTCCAGGCCATTCCTCTACTCACCAACACCTCCTGTCATTCTCCGGCGACAGCAGCCTCACACCGCAGCCGAACCAGTGAACCCTGGTACTCCCATCCGCATGGGCATCCACCTGCCTCGTCTTCCCTGGCACAGCGTCGTTCCCTTCCTTAGGCCTCGCTGTCATCCACCGCCTGGGTGATTTCCGTGCGGCATGGTGAATGTGGTCAACGAACGACAACCATTGGAAGAGGACTCTATGCGGTGAGGCTAACAGATGGACCCACTAGCTACATCTTCGCACACAAGGAAGTGCGTCCATACTACAGGAAAAAATATGGTCCTTCCCCCTGACAACTAGGACCCACCAGCTATATCTTCGCACGCAAGGAAGTGCGTCCTTATCCTCCCTGACAGCTGGGACTCACCTGGTCGAGTCTGGAGCAACACGTGTCGTAGAAGAGGCACGGACGTAGCATGTCACGCAGTACCTTATATATCATGTACATGTACGTACAGCCACGCTGCAAGAAAGTAAATACAGCTACATATGTACAATTGGGAAGGGTCTCGAACGCGTACGGCGACAACATCTTGTTCATTGGCAGCCAACCGGCTGGGTCAGAACAGAGAAACTGCATCATGTTCATCGGGAGGCAACGGAATGTGTCATGTTCATCGGGATCCAACAGGCTTGGACGGAATAGTAGAAATGAGGCATGGCGTACCGCAGAATGGAGGAAATGACCTTCTGTTCGACCGCCTACGGTCAAAACAGGATCATGCTCATCGGGAGGGGTCTGGCATACCGCAAAACGGAGGAAATAGACTTCTCTTCGACCTCCTACGATCAAAACGGGGTCCTGTTCATCGGGACGTGTGTGCCGTACCGCAAAATGGGACTCCACGGGCTACTGTTCATCCACCATCGACCTCCTCCAGCCTCCACCTGCTACTATTCATCCACCGTGTCTCCCTCCTTCCTCCACGGGCTCCTGTTCATCTAGCCTCCACCGGCTACTATTCAACCAGCCCTCCATGGGGTCCTGTTCATCCAGCCTCCACCGGCTACTGTTCAACCAGCCCTCCACGGGGTCCTGTTCATCCAGCTTCCACCGGCTGCTGTTCAACCAGCCTCCACGGGGTCCTGTTCATCCAGCCTCCATCGGCTATTGTTCAACCAGCCCCCCACGGGGTCATATTCATTCACCCCCAACCGACTCGATCAGGGTCCTGTTTATCCAGCGGCAATGGCCTCTACTACCACGGGGTCCTGTTCATCCAACCCCCACCGGGAACTGTTCATCCAACCACCAACAACACTCACTATTCATCAAGAGGCAGCAGGTTCGATCAGCTTCAGTTAGCAGCAGTTGCGAAGGAATAGCTCGATCAGGTTTAGTCAACAACCAGGGATCGATTGATCGCTCGGGTTCAGTAACATGTAGCCAGGGCAATCGCTCAGGTTCAGTAAGCAAATGCCTCGCTCGAGTTTAGTTAGAGCCCAATGCCTCGCACAAACGTGTGTAGTGTATGAGAGAAATGCGCAAACCTCCATGCATCGCTCGGCCTCGTCCACCCACCGTAACAATGAACTCCCCGAAATTTTCCTCGCCCTCGCTTCTACCACAATTTTTCCCGTCGTGGATGGCCCAAAGAATGTCATCCAGCTGTGTGCCCGGCCCGCCCAAACAAAAAAGCCCATTTTCTATCATGTTTTTTGTCATATAAGTAGGAGCCCACCACATCTATGATGATACTGGGTTTTTTCACAATTATCGTCATAGAAGTGTCATAAGCATGACAGGAAAAAAATTTGTTCGGCCCAAAATGTCATGAATGTGTCTTTTTTTGTATTGGGGGGTGGCTGATATTTTTCCATGCTAGATGTGTTATTCTCAGGATGAGTGTTTATTCACTTGTCATTACATGAGAGTACGACAAAGGTATTTGGGATGCCCAGTCCAAAAATAAAAAATGAATTTACTTTATGTTGTCAAATAATAAATTCCTTGGAAAGTGTTGGTATGGACGACACTCGTGGATACGGCTAGCTGTGGAATGTGAAAGTATGATGGAAAATGGAATAAACTTTATTTTTTGTTTGGGAACCGTCTATGATATATCTAGGATGGAAAGTATTGGGAACTACTCGATCATTTTCATTGATAGGAAAAGCATGCCACCGAGAATATTTTATCTCTATCTTTTCACTTTGAGCTCTAGCACCTCTACAAATCCCTACTTCCCTCTGCGAAGGGCCTTTCTATTTACTTTATGCAATTTTTATTTTATATGGGTCTCAATCTTCTCTTATAAAGCACCAACTAAGGGGCACTATGATCATCCTTGAGCATTGGGTGTAGCTAATATGCGAGTGTGTTTCATGAATGGATCAATGATTGAGCATGATGGGCCAGGGATAACTTGCTTTAGTGTTAATATTTTGAAAGACATGGTTGCTTGTTGATATGCTTGAGTATTTAAATCTTCGTGTCAAAACTAGACTATTGCTTTGAATCATATAAAAGTCCATATGTCCATGCGACAAAAGAAAAGAATATGTGATGAACATGTTAGGCAGCATGCCACATCAAAAATTCTGCTATTATCATTTACCTACTCGAGGACGAGTAGGAATTAAGGTTGGGGATGCTGATACACTGTCACATCCCTAGCTTCTAGTAATGCACTAGGCTAGCCTCATGTGTGCATCATGTTTAATCTTGAAAGAAACTTGAAATGGGGATTGCCTAAACCCCTAGCATCAAAGGAACTCACTAGGTTCACCTAAAATATTTTCAGTAAATCCAAATGGCTTTCAAAAATGTTCATCAACTATGGAAAATGCTGTAAACAGTAACTAGAAGTGATGCACATTTTCCCATGACATTTCGGCTCTGAATTAAATCATACTCTATTTGCATTTGGGCATTTAAATGCTATAAAATATTTTAGATGCTCAAATAATCATAAACTAAAATGTTTACTGTTGGATATATTCCAAACAATATCCGTGATTAGTTTCATGATTTTTGGAAATGCACTGGCATTTTTAATAAAGCCCTGAAGTTACAGAAATAATAGAAAACAAGAAATAATAAAAAGAAAGGAACTTACATGGCAAAGCCCACCTGGCCGGGTACTGTAGCAGCCAGCTGGGCAAAGCCAGCCCAGCCCACCAGGGGCTCCTCCCTGTCGTCTTCCACCTCCTGCCAGTGGGCAGGAGGGCGTGTGGCCGCCGTGCGTGCACACGCACCCCGGCCACCTCCTGCTTGCCGCTCCCCCTCGACGCCCTGACCTTCTCTGGTGACGCCATGCAGACCCCCTGGCCCTCTCTCACCCTCCCCGTGTCCATCCCCCTCCTTTGCTCTCTCCGCGCAGCAGCCGAGCACGCCTGTCGCCACCGTTCACCATTGCGGCGACCACATCCTTCCCCGTGCCTCTCCGACATGATCCCGAGCTCTGCCACGACGTCGTCGTCCTCTCCATCGAGTCACGCGGCGCCAGAAGCTCTGCTGCATCTCCAATGACGTCGTTTCCGACCTCGAGTGCCGGTGATGCCCGCCGTCGATTCGCCAGACCCCGTGCCTCCCCTGCCTCGCCAGCAGCACCAGAAGAACTGCGGTGAGCCGCTGCACCGTTTCCCCCATGCCCCGTTGCCTAATTCGCCCCCTAGCCGCATCAACCACCGGAGCCAAGCGCTCCCCGCCGCCGGCCATGTCGCCGCCGCGGTTGCAACACACGCACGTCGCACCAGAGCACGTAGGCGTGCTCAGCGCTTCCTCAAGAAGCCGCAGACCCCACCAGTTCGTCTCGGAACGCGCCGTAGCGCCTAAACGTCGGTGCCCGAGCTTCAGCCGCCGCCACGAGCTCTGCTCCGGCGAGCTCCGGCGCCCTGCGGCCTCCCACTTACCCCCTAGATTCGGGCGAGCCCAGGCTATGCCCCGGTGCCCTCAGCCGCCGCCCCCGTCGCCTTTAGCGCAAGTCCGGCACGCTGCCGCCACCGCTTCGGTCGCCACTAGCCAAACCCCGGCGGGCTGACGTGGTCGCTTAGTTAGGCGCTAATCACCACTAATCCCTCTCTAACAGACACTGACAGGCGGGCCCTGCAGCGGGTCAAATCCCAGTCAACACGGGATTAACTCCTAGTTAACAGTGAGCCAATAACATGTGGGACCCGGTCATCAGGTTTGACCTGGTCAGCATTAGTTGACTCACTGACGTCATGCTTGCACAACGCTGACGCAGTTAAACATTTTCTGGATTTAAAATAATTCAGAAAATTCCAGAAAATGTTTAAAAGTTCAAAAATTTATAGAAAATCAACCGTAACTCCAAATGAAATATTTTACATATGAAAAATGATCAGAAAAATTCAATCTATCCATCTGTACCTTTCTCATGCATGTTTGAACAACTTGCAGCCACTATATATGACAATTTGAATTAATGGCATTTAAGAAAGCACATATGGAATTTGAATTTGAACCTAGTGTTCAAACCAACACCATTTAACTTGTTGCTAGTTTCATTAGCTCAATCAACAACATATTGCCATGTCATGCTCATGCATCATATTGTTGCATCGCCTTGATTGTGTTCTTCCTTGTTTGCCGGTAATTGTCCCCTCTCAGTAGACGATGTTCCGACGATGAGATCGATGACACCGATGAAGAACTATACTATCTTCAGAAGTGCCAGGCAAGCAAAACCCCCTTGTTCATTCTGATACAATACAACTCTCTCGCTCCTTCTCTCTTTTACTGCATTTGGACAACAACGATTCAACTGTTACATGTTGCGGTAGTTGAACCCCTTTCCTTTGCATGACCTGTCATTGCCACAGCAAATAGATGAAACCCACTAGCATGAGTAGGAGTTGTTTGAGCCCTGGTGTGCCTACTCATTCATGCTTGTTTGTCATGCCTGCTGTTGCTTAGAGTTGAGTCAGGTCTGATTCATCGGGAATGAATTGGAATGGTGATGAACATGTCCTACTGTGTGTGAGCTAAGTTTTTTGAACACGATTTGGTGAAGGTAGCGGTGAGAGGCCATGTAGGAGTACATGGTGGGTTGTCTCGTTGCAGCTGTCCTCAGGAACTGAGTTCTGTGTTTGTGATCCATGAATAGTTACTGCCACACATTGGGTTCCTGTAACTCGACACCTCTCGACTTATTAATCAACTCGATATCTGTCCAGGAGTTGCAACTAGTTTCTGGTGTTTGTAGGTAGTGTTAGTAGTCTACCAAGTGGCACCCGGTATAGGTGGGCTTGGGACAGACTAGGCATAGTGGCATGGTGTACCAAGTGGCACCCGGATGGTGGGCTTGGGAACCCTGCACACATCGTTTGGGGCCGTGAGTGACACCCCGTCCGGATCTCCTTGCGGATGGAACCCGAATAGGCGATAAACCTGGACTAGAGACTTGTGTGGTTAGTCAGGTCGTGGCCGACTCCCTCGCCAGGCTTCCGCTTGAAGGTTGCCGAGATACACGACATGTACATGGTGGTAAGTGGCGAGAGCGTGTGTGAAGAAGTACACCCCTGCAGGGTTATCATTATCTATTCGAATAGCCGGATTCCTCGAATATGGAAACTTGGACCCCTTGCATCGTTCATAGACAAGTGAAAGTGGATACTCTAAAATGCGCAAGATAAGCGTGAGTGCTATGGATGGCGTTCTCATAGGGAGACGGGAGCGGATCCATAGTGGTGTATTGATACGGTGAATATGTGGACTCATGTGCGCCACCTCAAAAGAGTTACTTGCAGTCGTAGTTCAGGATAGCCACCGAGTCAAAGCTGGCTTGCTGCTGTTAAACCCCACCATCCCCTTCGTTGATAATGATACATATGTAGTTAGATCTGATGTAAGTCTTGCTGAGTACATTTGTACTCACGTTTGCTTAATTTATGTTTTGCAGAGAGACTTCAGTCTTGCTAGTACTTCCATGTGGACTTCGACGTTTAGCTTGTTACCTCAGCTACGATCTTGTGCCCTCAGCAGGATCTGGTAGATAATCAGGCTTCTCAGCCTTTTTCATTTGTAGAAGTCTGTACTCAGACATGTTAAGCTTCCGCATGCGCTTTGACTTGTATGCTCTGAATGTTGGGTCATGAGACCCATGTTTGTATTATCTGGCTCTTCGGAGCCTAATGAATAAATACTTTGAGTCGTAGAGTTTTGTTGTGATGCCATGTTGTATTTACACATATCGAGCATATTGTGTGTATGATTGAAATGCTTGGTATGTGTGGGATACGACAACCTAGTTGTTTATCCTTGGTAGCCTCTCTTGTGGGGAAATGTAGTCTTGTGCTTCCACGAGCCATAGTAGTCCGCTACAGCCTGGTTCACCGGAGTCCTGCTAGCCCAGCACTACTGCTCCGGAACACTTGACTGGCCGGCATGTGATTCACATCGTTCCTGTGTCTGTCCCTTCGGGGAAATGTCACGCGGTGACATCCGCGGAGTCCTGCCTAGCATGCTACAGCCCGGTTCACCGAAGTCCTGTTAGCCCAGTGCTACAGCCCGGATTCGCACGCTGCTGACCGACATGCTCGATGTTGATTCATGTATGCCTGTCCCCATAAGTTAGTGCCACTTTGGGTTCACGACTAGTCATATCGGCCCGGGTTCTTTGTCATATGGATGCTAATGACACTATCATATACGTGAGCCGAAAGGCGCAAACGGTCCCAGGCCATGGTAAGGCGACACCCGTGGGAATACCATGTGTGAGGCCGCAATGTGATATGAGGTGTTACCGGCTAGATCGATGTGACTTGGAATCGGGGTCCTGACAGCTTTAGTATCAGAGTCTGACTGCCTATAGGATTACCAAGCCAAGCTGGTCGAAGTTGAGTCTAGAAATGCTTTATTTATATAAGGGAATTGATTGTGGATGGGAATGTAAGGCTCTTTACTCCTTTACCTTATGCCCTTCTGCTCTGAGTCAACCTCTTCTTTTCTACGGGGGTTTAGAACTAGGCTTCTCTTCTATCTCTCAGGATGACGTGCTACTAAACCATAGTTGCCTAGGATTGTTGGGTTTAAGCCTCAGTTCAGTTCCTACTACTTCCGTATGTTGACCGTTGATCCCGGAACTTTGATATTGTGATGTTGAGTGGTTATGCCACCATTTTGCAGGATGTCTCAAATCATTTTGAGCATTTACAACCATTATGTTGTCCGAGTCATCCCAGGTTTCTAAATAGTCTGATGCATCTGCAAATCCCTTCCTCCCATTCCTGATGCCCTTTTGGGCCAAATTAAGCACACTAATTGGTGAGTTGAGTTACTCTATTGCCTCGACCTATATGTTGGAGTTTTTATTATGACACTAGGGTTTCTTAGAGTTAGTAATCTAGCCATCTTTGGTGTTCCCATTGTGATGATTCTGGCCACCATTCTTGAAAGCATCTCGTGATGTTATTTAGTTAGTAGGTATTCTATCTCCGGGTCCTTGGACCCAAGATTCACTCTACTTACTTCACGTTGATATTGTTGCTCGTACCTTTAGGATATTAGTAACCTTTGTGATAGTCCTAGGGGTCCGTGGTATTTCCTTCTTCCAAATACCATGAACTATTTATGGCAGAAGTTCGTCGAACCAAAAGATCACAATAAGAGTGCTCTTGACGAGTTCTCCATTCAAATTGTGAATTTGTCAGTCCTTCTTCTTCTGCATGGGTTATCCAGAAGAAATATGTTGAACTTGTTCGACATACTAATCCATGCGTCCACAACTCAAAAAAAATTATATGTTCCTTGAGTTGCCCCCCTTTAGTTGTATTCTGACCTTAGCCTATCAGTTGATAGTCAAGAGTATGTGTGCATTCGTGTTTATCGGTGCCTTTTACTCTTGTGGTCTGTCAAGCCATTCTATTCCGGAATGACTAGGAGCAACAAACTCCAGTACCTCTTCCATTTCTAGGATTGGGTCAAAGTAGTTGTATCCCGCAGATCAAAATGCCAATCCAGCTTTTGTTCTGTTCTACCTCGGAGTATCACCCTCTTTCATAACAAGAGTATTGTGAGAATCGCACACACCCTCAAATGAATTCTTGACTCAGTGATACTTATTGCCATCATTTTTCATTCCTCGGCTCCGTGTTGTTGCAACCGGAATACCGACAAGTGAACCATGATGTGTGAAGTCAATACTCCTCTCAACGATCTTGCTTGGTAGTTAATGGACATTAATATCATTCTTAGCGTGTTGGTTATCGAATCACTATACTAGGATTGATCGTGCTACCTTGTCCTTGTTTCTGGTGCACTCTTCGAGCCTTGAGTTAGGATTGAATCCCTTGCTCTTATGATCATGTTGTCTTGCCTTGAAAAGCAAGATTGTTCCCGAGCTTACTAACATATCGGTGGTTCGTGATATTCCGAATATTTTCTCGGAAGTATCACCAGGTTGTCACCTGCCCGCTACGTTGAGTTCTTGATCAAGTTCGTTTTTTGTAACAACCCTTTCTCCAAGAATGTGAGTTGGATACCCTGAACTGGTTGGTTAAGCTGAACAATAACTTGGAGAGTTGGAAGATAAAAGCTTTATCCGACTTAGTTCATTTTAGGGGATATCTTGTATGTGTGTTGAAGAAAGATGGTACTTTCATCGATTGACCCTCGTGATCAGTTAATGGACCTATCATCTTATCCAAACTTGGACTTGAGTATGGGCTATCGTCAAGTCCATTCAGAACCAACGATGTTCGTAATGTTGTTTTACTCGTGGTTAACTCCTCGAGCATACACCATTACATCTTTTGGTCTGACCAATGCTATCATTGTGTTCACTTAAATTGTGGAATTCCACTTATATGGAAGCTTGGATGAATTGTTGTTGAGCCCATCAGCAACATTTTTATCTCCTCCATGATTTGTGTTGAACATTCGGCTAGTATTGGAAACTTATATAAGCCTTATCTTCGTGTTTCGTTCATGAAGAATATGCTTGGATGAAAGAAGTGACTTCCTCGAATTCATGTGCATTTGATGCTAGTTGCCGCCATGAATTCGAGAAAGCATGTTTCGCTTCCTCTGGAATCATCCCAAGTCAGTCATGCATACATGCGAAGTATTCTGTGGTCTGGAGACTTGCAACCTTCATTCTATATGAATCCCTAGCACACCAAGCCACTGATTGATTTTCTCAAGAAAAAGAAGTTCTTAAGTGCTAACCCTTAAGGACCCAAAGGTAATGCACAAGACTTCGATATCCTCGATGATGGTTCCAACCTGAACTCGGTAGTTTTATTATAAGACTACTACGTGGTCATGCTTGTCTTGGACAGCATGCCCACATGTGTGTAGCAGAACCAGCTCATGTTTTGGAGTTTGCTATCGTAGTTCATTTCCCGAGAATCTCGCAACGCCATTTCCTCGACTTGTTTTGCAAACTTCCATTTTCATTCTAGACTTGATGGGTCTGGATTATTCTGAAACCAACCGGATCTGAATCTCAGGAAGATATGATGGTTGGAACATTTCCCAGGAACTATCATATTGGTCTCTCTGTAACCTGGTAAAGTGGATGTCGTGGCCAACACACCCAGCCGGAAGACCTATTATTGTAGTATCTTGATTGAGTAAGTTGGCCACCTCCCCGTAAGGATTTCGTAGGATTTACTCCAGTAGTTATTCCTTATGGATTCCTGAGCTCCTGGAGTCCGACCTGCTACTTGATGTTCTAGATACCAAACCATTTCAATGAATGGGTTAGGCTAGCACATCAAGGAGAACATTAGAAGCGAAGCGCTAAATGTCTCTCAGTCGATCATCCAGATTTTGATTCCTTGGCCTCGCCAAGGTGAAATCTGAGAAGATATTATCTTCCTTTGCATCTGCATCCTCCACCATTAAATGTCTCTCGGTCGATCATCCAGATTTTGATTCCTTGGCCTCGCCAAGGTAAAATTTGAGAAGGTGTTATCTTCCTTTGCATCTGCATCCTCCACCATTTTTCATCATGGTAGTATGTTGTGTTGCCAGGATCCTTGACACGGATATTGGTAAAACATGATGAATATGGAAATGCTCAAGTTCTTGAGAGCACGTAAAAGCACTAGGACATATCGTCAGCATTAATTGGGATCCGCTCTCAGTTTCTTCGATTATGCCATAACCTTTCTAACAGCGGAATCACTCTCTACTATTGAGTTTCTCCCTAGTTACTAGAATTATTCCCAGCATTTGCATTTTGTTCCTAGTTTGCACCACCATTGTGCCATTCAACCTTGGACTACCCTACTCGGCAATTTCTGGTCAGGATCACCTTCAAAAGTGGTCCTATCATGGGTCCCATCCATTTCCGGTGATAAGCAAAAATCACTCATTGCGTTGTCTTCAACAAGGTAGTCCACATCATCCATTCTAGTCTGAGTATGCCATCCTTTTCCGACTCCTTCAAATGATCGATTGTGATTCCCTTAGGCTGGTATAAAGAGTTTCAATGATCTTTGTATCAAAAGTAATTCCTTTGCCACTTAAGGGGATAATTCTACGAGTCACCTTCCTTAAGGTATCACATTATGGAATCATGGCAATTTTTCCTCGCTACTTTGAAACCCTCGTCAATTGTTTCTTCCGTCCTTTTTAAGGTGTGTTTTGCCTCTCAGCTCAAGAGATGTTCAATGTCTCATTCCGTGAGTTGATCGTGAGTTGCGTGATCCTCGAGGAGATCGATTTCTATAGAGTTTCTTTCTGCCATCATCGTGTTGGACAAAGATCTCGAAGACAAAGACGTCAAGATCAACATCCTCGAGAAAGACATCTGGATCGTGAAGAATGTGTTAGCTTGTGTCCCTCTGTCTTCTTACCTCATGACTTGAATCTTGGGATGAGATTCTTGTTTAGTAGGGGTGAGTTGTCACATCCCTAGCTTCTGGTAATGCACTAGGCTAGCCTCATGTGTGCATCATGTTTAATCTTGAAAGAAACTTGAAATGGGGATTGCCTAAACCCCTAGCATCAAAGGAATTCACTAGGTTCACCTAAAATATTTTCAGTAAATCCAAATGGCTTTCAAAAATGTTCATCAACTATGGAAAATGTTGTAAACAGTAACCAGAGGTGATGCACATTTTCCCATGACATTTGGGCTCTGAATTAAATCATACTCTATTTACATTTGCGCATTTAAATGCTATAAAATATTTTAGATGCTCAAATAATCATAAACTAAAATGTTTACTGTTGGATATATTCCAAATAGTATCCATGATTAGTTTCAGGATTTTTGGAAATGCACTGGCATTTTTAATAAAGCCCTGAAGTTACAGAAATAATAGAAAACTGGAAATAATAAAAAGAAAGGTACTTACCTGGCAAAGCCCACCTGGCTGGGTACTGTAGGAGCCAGCTGGGCAAAGCCAGCCCAACCCACCAGGGGCTCCTCCCTGTCGTCTTCCACCTCCTGCCAGTGGGCAGGAGGGCGTGTGGCCGCCGTGCGCGCACACGCGCCCCGGCCACCTCCTGCTTGCCGCTCCCCCTCGATGCCCTGGCCTTCTCTGGTGTCGCCACGCAGACCCCCTGGCCCTCTCTCACCCTCCCCGTGTCCATCCCCCTCCTCTGCTCTCTCCGCGCCGCAGCCGAGCGCGCCTGTCGCCACCGTTCGCCGTTGCGGCGACCACAGCATTCCCCGTGCCTCTCCGACATGACCCCGAGCTCCGCCACGACATCGTCGTCCCCTCCATCAAGTCACGCGGCACCAGAAGCTCTGCTGCATCTCCAACGCCGTTGTTTCCGACCTCGGGTGCCGGTTATGCCCGTCGTCGATTCGCCGGACCCCGTGCCTCCCCTGCCTCGCCAGAAGCACCAGAAGAACTGCGGTGAGCCGCTGCACCGTTTCCCCCATGCCCTGTTGCCTAATTCGCCCCCTAGCCGCATCAACCACCGGAGTCGAGCGCTCCCCGCCACCGGCCATGTTGCCGCCGCGGTTGCAACACCCGCACGTCGCACCAGAGCTCGTAGGCGTGCTCATCGCTTCCTCGGGAAGCCGCAGACCCCACCAGTTCGTCTCGAAATGCGCCGTAGCGCCTAACCGTCGGTGCCCGAGCTTCGGCCGCCGCCACGAGCTCTGCTGCGGCGAGCTCCTGCGCCCCGCGGCCTCCCACTTACCTCCCTGGATTCGGGCGAGCACGGGCTACGCCCCGGTGCCCTCAGCCGCCGCCCTCGTCGCCTTTAGCGCAAGTCCGGCACGCTGCCGCCGCCGCTTTGGCCGCCGCCGGCCAAACCCCAGCGGGCTGACGTGGTCGCTTAGTTAGGCGCTAATCACCATTAATCCCTCTCTAACAGACACAGACAAGCGGGCCCCGTAGCAGGTCAAATTCCAGTCAACACAGGATTAACTCCCAGTTAACAGTGAGCCAATGACATGTGAGACCTGGTCGTCAGGATTGACCTGGTCAGCGTTAGTTGACTCGCTGACGTCATGCTTTCACAACGCTGATGCAGTTAAACATTTTCTGGATTTAAAATAATTCAGAAAATTCCAGAAAATGTTTAAAACTTCAAAAATTCATAGAAAATCAACTGTAACTCCAAATGAAATTTTTTATGTATGAAAAATGATTAGAACAATTCAATCTATCCATATGTACCTTTCTCATGAATGTTTGAACAACTTACAGCCACTATATATGACAATTTGAATTATTGGCATTTAAGAAAGCACATATGGAGTTTGAATTTGAACCTAGTGTTCAAACCAACTCCATTTAACTTGTTGCTAGTTGCATTAGCTCAAGCAACAGTATATTGCCATGTCATGATCATGTACCA
This sequence comes from Triticum dicoccoides, assembly GCF_002162155.2. Taxonomy (NCBI): domain Eukaryota; kingdom Viridiplantae; phylum Streptophyta; class Magnoliopsida; order Poales; family Poaceae; genus Triticum; species Triticum dicoccoides. The sequence goes on along the minus strand of NC_041388.1, from coordinate 196,376,495 downwards.
TATTGTTGCATCGCTTTGATTGTGTTCTTCCTTGTTTGCCGGTAATTGTCCCCTCTCAGTAGACGACGTTCCGACGATGAGATCGATGACACCGATGAAGAACTATACTATCTTCAGAAGTGCCAGGCAAGCAAAAACCCCTTGTTAATTCCGATACAATCCCACTTTTTCGCTCCTGCTCTCTTTTACTGCATTAGGACAACAACGATTCAACTGTTACATGATGCGGTAGTTGAACCCCTTTCCTTTGCATGACCTGTCATTGCCATAGTAAATAGATGAAACCCACTAGAATGACTAGGAGTTGTTTCAGCCCTGGTGTGCCTACTCATTCATGTTGTTTGTCATGCCTGCTATTGCTTAGAGTTGAGTCGGGTCTGATTCATCGGGAATGAATTGGAATGGTGATGAACATGTCCTACTGTGTGTGAGCTAAGTGTGTGAACACAATTTGGTAAAGGTAGCGGTGAGAGGCCATGTAGGAGTACATGGTGGGTTGTCTCATTGCAGCCGTCCTCAGGAACTGAGTTCTGTGTTTGTGATCCATGAACAGTTACTACCACACATTGCGTTCCGGTAACTCGACCCCTCTCGACTTATTAATCAACTCGATCTCTGTCCAGGAGTTGCAACTAGTTTCTGGTGTTTGTAGGTAGTGTTAGTAGTCTACCAAGTGGCACCCGGTATAGGTGGGCTTGGGACAAACTAGGCACAGTGGCACGGTGTACCAAGTGGCACCCGGATGGTGGGCTTGGGAACCCTGCACACATCGTTTGGGGTCGTGAGCGACACCCTGGCCGGATCTCCTTGCGGATGGAACCCGAATAGGTGATAAACCTGGACTAGAGACTTGTGTGGTTAGTCAGGTCGTGGCCGACTCCCTCGCCAGGCTTCCGCTTGAAGGTTGACGAGATACACGACGTGTACATGGTGGTAATTGGCGAGAGCGTGTGTGAAGAAGTACACCCCTGCAGGGTTATCATTATCTATTCGAATAGCCGGATTCCTCGGATATGGAAACTTGGACCCCTTGCATCGTTCATACAAAAGTGAAAGTGGATACTCTAAAATGCGCAAGATAAGCGTGAGTGCTATGGATGTCGTTCTCGTAGGGAGACGGGAGCGGATCCATAGTGGTGTATTGATATGGTGAATATGTGGACTCGTGTGCGCCACCTCAAAAGAGTTACTTACAGTCGTAGTTCAGGATAACCACCGAGTCAAAGCTGGCTTGCTGCAGTTAAACCCCACCATCCCCTTCATTGATAATGATACATATGTTGTTAGTTCTGATGTAAGTCTTGCTGAGTACATTTGTACTCAGGTTTTTCTTAATTTATGTTTTGCAGAGAGACTTCAGTCTCGCTAGTAGTTCCACATGGACTTCGACGTTTAGCTTGTTACCTCAGCTACGATCTTGTGCCCTCGGCAGGATCTGGTAGATAGTCAGGCTTCTCAGCCTTTTTCATTTATAGAAGTCTGTACTCAGACATGTTAAGCTTCCGCATGTGCTTTGACTTGTATGCTCTGAATGTTGGGTCATGAGACCCATGTTTGTATTATCTGGCTCTTCGGAGCCTAATGAATAAATACTTTGAGTCGTAGAGTTTTGTTGTGATGCCATGTTGTATTTACACATATCGAGCATATTGTGTGTATAATTGAAATGCTTGGTATGTGTGGGATCCGACAACCTAGTTGTTTATCCTTGGTAGCCTCTCTTATGGGGAAATGTAGTCTTGTGCTTCCACGAGCCATAGTAGTCCGCTACAGCCCAGTTCACCGGAGTCCTGCTAGCATAGCACTACTGCTCCAGAACACTTGACTGGACGGCATGTGATTCACTTCGTTCCTGTGTCTGTCCCTTTGGGGAAATGTCACGCGGTGACATCCGGAGTCCTTCCTAGCCTGCTACAGCCCGGTTCACCGGAGTCCTGTTAGCCTAGTGCTACAGCCTGGATTCGCACGCTGCTGACCGACATGCTCGATGTTGATTCATGTATGCCTGTCCCTGTAAGTTAGTGCCACTTTGGGTTCACCACTAGTCATGTCGGCTCGGGTTCTCTGTCATATGGATGCTAGCGACACTATCATATACGTGAGCCGAAAGGCGCAAACGGTCCCGGGCCATGGTAAGGCGACACCCGTGGGAATACCGTGCGTGAGGCCGCAAAGTGATATGAGGTGTTACCGGCTAGATCGATGTGACTTGGAATCGGGGTCCTGACATACACCTCGAATGTATCTATAATTTTTGCTTGTTCCATGTTATATTATCATTCTTGGATGTTTTACAATCATTTTATAGAAACTTTATATCATTTTTTGGGACTAACATATTAACATAGTGCCTAGTGCCAGCTGTTGTTTTTTCCTTGTTTTTCACTTCACATAAAATCAGTACAAAACGGAGTCCAAACGAAGCGAAACTTTGTGGAGATTTTTCTGGACCAGAAGACACCTATTGGGCCAAAAAGTACCAGAGGGGGCTCTGAGGGGAGCATAACGCACCTGGGCACGCCTGGGGTCGCAGGCACGCCCTGGTGGGTTGTGCCCACCTCGGCCGCCTCCCGCACCACCTCTTTGCTCTATAAATACCCCGAAAATCCAAAAACCCTAGGGGAGTCGATGAAACACAATTCCAGCCATCGCAAGTTCCAAAACCACCAGATCCAATCTAGACACCATCACGAAGGGGTCCATCATCCTCATTGGTGCCTCTCCGATGATGCGTGAGACTTCATTATAGACCTACGAGTCCGTAGGCAGTAGCTAGATACCTTCATCTCTCTCTTTTGATTCTCGATACAATGGTCTCTTGGAGATCTATTTGATGTAACTGTTTTACTGGTGTGTTTGTTGGGATCCGATGAACTTTGAGTTTATGATCAGATCTATTTTATCCATGAAAGTTATTTGAGTTTTTATCTCTTATACGCATGATTACCAATAGCCTCGTATTTCTTCTTTGAATCTTTGGTTTAGTTAGGCTGAGTAGATCAATTTTTCTTACCATGGGAAGAGGTGCTTTGTGATGGGTTCGGTCGTGTGGTGTTCTTTCCCAGTGACAGAAGGTGCAGCAACACACGTGTCAATCGTTGCCATTAAGGATAACAAGATGGGGTCTATTCCTACATGAATAGATCTTGTCTAGATCATGTCATCGTTCATGTTGCATTACTCTGTTTTTCCTTGAACTTAATACACTAGATGCATGCTGGATAGCGGTCGATGTGTGGAGTAATAGTAGTAGATGCAGGCAGGAGTCGGTCTACTAATCTTGGACGTGATGCGTATATAATGATCATTGCCTAGATATCGTCATAATTATTTGATGTTCTATCAATTGCCCAACGGTAATTTGTTTACCTGCCGTATGCTATTTTTCTTACGAGAAGTCACTAGTGAAATCTACGGACCCTTGGTACATTCTTTATCATATTTGCTTTCCGATCTATTATTTGCCACTTTTATTTTCAGATCTATTATTCCAAAACCCCAAAAATACATTGCTGCATTTTTTTTACTTATTTTATTTAGCGTTTCCATGAGATCTATTTATCCAATCTACTACAAACCAATATATCTTTTACCCGAGAGGGATTGACAACCCCTTTTTCGTGTAGGGTTGAAAGTATTTGTTCTTTGTGTGCAGGTACCGTTTACATAGTGTTGCTTGGTTCTCCTACTAGTTCAATAACCTTCCTCTCATCACTGAGGGAAATACCTACCGTAGTTGTGCTGCATCATCCCTTCATCTTCGGGGAAAATACTGACGTGGACACGAACCATCATGCCCTCTCATATAGGGGATATTTGAGGATTTATAGTGGAAGAATTAGGTCATGAAGGTCCATGAGGGGCCCACAAGCTAGGGGGTGCACCCCCATGGCTTGTGGCCGCCTCGTGGGTCTTCTGGCCTCCTCTCCAAGTCTCGTGGGTTTCGTCTGATCCAAGAAAAATAACCGTAAAGTTTTATTCAGTTTGGACTCCATTTGATATTCCTTTTCTATAGAAGTCCAAAACAAGGAAAAAATAGAAATTGGCATTGGGTTTTAGCTTAATAGGTTAGTCCCAAAAATAATATAAAATAGCATAGTAATGCATATAAAACATCCAAAATAGATAATATAATAGCATGGAACAATCAAAAATTATAGATACATTGGAAACGTATCAAGCATCCCCAAGCTTAATTCCTGCTCCTCCTCGAGTAGGTAAATGATAAAAACAGAATTTTTGATGTGAAATGCTACCTAACATATTTATCAATGCAATCTTCTTTATTGTGGCAATAATATTCCGATCCATAAGATTCAAAACAAAAGTTTAATATTGACATAAAAACAATAATACTTAAAGCATACTAATAAAGCAATCATGTCTTCTCAAAATAACATGGCCAAAGAATGTTATCCCTACAAGATCATATAGTCTGGCTATGCTCCATCTTCATCACACAAAGTATTTCATCATGCACAACCCCGATGACAAGCCAAGCAATTGTTTCATACTTTTAGTGTTCTCAAACTTTTTCAACTTTCACGCAATACATGAGCGTGAGCCATGGATATACCACTATAGGTGGAATAAAGTATGGTGGTTGTGGAGAAGACAAGAGGAAGGAGAAATTCTCATATCAACTAGGCAAATTAATGGGCTATGAAGATGCCCATAAATAGATATCGATGCAAGTGAGTAGGGATTTCCATGCAACGGTTGCAATAGAGCTATAAGTGAATGATAGCTAAAAAAGAAACTAAGTGGGTGTGCACCAACTTGCTTTCTCATGAAGACCTAGGTAAATTTTTGGAAGCCCATCATTGGAATATACAAGCCAAGTATTATAATGAAAAATTCCCACTAGTATATGAAAGTGATAAAATAGGAGACTCTCTATCATGAAGAACATGGTGATATTTCAAAACACAAGTGTGGAAAAGGATAGTAACATTGTTCCTTCTCTATTTTTCTCTTTGTTTGGGCTTATTTGGCCTCTTTTATTTTTATTAAAGTCCAGAGACTCATCCCAATTTGTGGGGGAACCATAGATTCCATCATCCTTTCCTCACATGGGATAATGCTCTAATAATGATGATCACCACACTTTTATTGACTTACAACTTGATACTTAGAACAAAGGATGACTTTATATGAATGCCTCATGCACATGAGAACAATATGACAATGATGGTGCGTGTCATAATAAACGGGACGGTGGAAGTTGCATGGAAATATATCTCGGAATGGTTATGGAAATGCCATAATAGGTAGGTATGGTGGTTGTTTTGAGGATGGATATATGGTGGGTTTAATGCATCGGCGAATGTAGTGCGGTACTAGAGAGGCTAGCAATAGTGGAAGGGTGAGAGTGCGTATAATCCATGGACTTAACATTAGTCATAAAGAACTCACATACTTATTGCAAAAGTTTATTACCCATCTAAACAAAGTACTATAGGCATCCTCCTAGGGGCATAGATTGGTAGGAAAAGACCATCGCTTGTCCCCGACCGCCACTCATAAGGAAGATAATCAAAGAATAAATCATGCTCCGAGTTCATTACATAAATGTTCACCATACGTGGATGCTACGGGAATCAAAAACTTTAACACAAGTATTTCTACCAATCCACAATTACTCACTAGCATGACTCTAATATTACCATCTTTATATCTCAAAACAAATGCAAGGAATCAAACTTCTCATATTATTCAATGCTCTTTATATGAAAGTTTTTATTATATCCCTCTTGGATTCCCATCATATTAGGACTAAATTCATAAACTAAGAAAATTACCATGCTATTTAGAGATTCTCAAAATAATATAAATGAAGGATGAGAGTTCATCAATTTCTATAAAATAAAACCAACACCGTGCTCCAAAAAGATATAAGTGAAGCTCTACAGCAAACCGCCTAGCTCAAAAACTATAAGTGAAGCACATAGAGTATTCTAATAAATTCACGATTAAAGTGGCGTCCCTCTCAAAAGGTGTGTACTGCAAGGATGATTGTGGTATCATACAGGACGCTCGAAGCAAAACACATATCATGTGGTGAATAAAAATATAGCCTCAAGTAAATTTACCGATGGATTGAAGACGAAAGAGGGGATGCCATGCTTGGTTGTCCTTGAATATTACCTTGGGGTGCCTTGGGCATCCCTAATCTTAGGCTCTTTCCACTCCTTATTCCATAGTCCATCAAATCTTTACCCAAAACTTGAAAACTTCACAACACAAAACTCAACCGAAAACTCATGATATCCGTCAGTAAAATAAAATAAATCACCACTTTAGGTACGCTCCTGACATTGACCCTTCCAACCTTATTCATGAAGAAGTCGTTTTTCAAGCTTTAACTGGAATCGACTGGTCAATGACTGATTTCCAGCGACTGGGTAGGGATGAGGAGAATGCGACTGCTCAAGATAACCCTCAATCTTCAAGCCATCCGGATGAGGAATCATATACCGGTAGCCGGTTTACCAGTTGCAGTCTGCCACTCCTATGAAAACAATTATTCAATTTGGACTTTTTTAAAGCACCTTGTAATAGGATAGCATGAACACTTTATCTATCATGCCATCGAGCATGTTTGTTTTGCTTGGTATTGAGAACTTGCCATGCCTTTGGGAGCTATTATATGCATAGTCCATTATTGTAACATCCCTAGCCTTGCTATGCACTTGGACTAGCTTGGTTGTTGCATCATGTCTAAATTTCTTTTAAACGTGAAATGGGGACTGTTCAAACCTTAGCACTAAATCAATCCATCTAGGCTTGATTAAAATCTTTTTCAATAAACCCGAAATGCCCCTAAGAAAAGTTCATGACTTCTGGTTAAGGTGAAAACCTCTCCCAAAAATGATGAATATATTTCTAGGTCATCTTTGGATTTTTGAATTAACACAAAAGTATTTGAATTGGAGTCGTTTAAATGCTATATATATTTTAAATGGTCCAAATATTCTGAAGTTATTTGTGGAGCCTTGAAATAATTCAGTTAACCTCCAAAATAATTTTCAGAATTATCTAAAATGATTTAGTTCCTAAACTAAATCAGAACAAAGAAAACAAAACAGAAAAAGAAAAAACAGGAAAAGGGAAAAGGCTTACCTGGCCTTACCTACAGCCCAACTACGCAAAGCTAGCCCGGCCCACTGGCCGTGCCAGTCACCACCAACCTCTCGCTAGAAGGACGAGAGGCGCATGGCCGCCGTGCGCCGGCACGCGCCCGAGCCACCTCATGCTTCCTGCCGCCTCCCCGACGTCGCTCTGGACGCCTGGACGTCGACACGCACCCCCCGACCCCTCTCACTCTTCCCCGAGGCCCTCCTCCCCTCTGCTCCCTCTCTCTCGCCCGAAGCCGAGCGCCACCGTCGCCGCCGCTCGTTGCTGCCACGCCCACCGCCGATGCCTTGCCTCCCCGATCAGTCCAGCACCTCCGCCATGACGCCCTCTTCCTCCTCTTCGAGCTACGCCTCACCAGGAGCTCTGCATCGCCGTCCCGCCATCGTCTTCCTCCTTGGATTGCCGGAGATTGTCTCCATCGTTCCGCCTGCACCGGACCTCCCCGAGCTCGCCGAGGCCACCGTAGCAACTGCCGTGAGCTCCTCTCTCTTCCCCCCTAACCCCGCTGCTCCTCTCGCCCTCTAGCTGCGATTCCTACCGTGGCCAAATTTCGCCGCCGCTCGGGCTCTTTGCCGGAGTTGCTCCGGTGACCATTTGGTCGTGCCAGCGTGTCCAAAGGGCTTGTGGGCATGCGTAGGTTTAGTAGGCGTCGAGAACCGGCCGTTTTGCACACCGTAGCGACGAATCCGTCGTCACCCGAACTTCGGCCGCCGCCTGTCGTTGTTGTAGTCGCCGTTTCCGGCCCCCTCTCGCCCAGCCACCAGCTCCGTTGGACGCGGTGCACTTCCAGCTACGTGTGGAGCCAAACCGCGAGTCAAACTATCGCCAGACGGAGAAACCCGAGCCTCTCCGCCATGTCTGTCATCGCCGGCATCAAGCCGCCGGCGTGTTGACCGTCTTGACCAGGGGTTTGACTCCCTGGGTCAATCACGTGTGGGCCCAGACCCCTGTTTATTTAGTGTTAGGTAAGTAGTGTTAATTAACTTAGTTAACTAGATGAGTCATTGACCTGTGGGCCCCGGCCCCACTGACATTTTAGTTAGGTTTAATTTAAGGCTAGTTAACTATATTGATTAGCTGAGTGGATGACATATGGGTCCCACTGTCAAGTTTGACTCTGGTTAGGCGATGTTGACCAGCTGACCTCACAATGACGCAGTGCTGATGCAATAACTCATTTTCTGGATTTATTCTAATTCAGAAATTCCAGAAAATGCCCAAAACTTCTAAAATTCATAGAAATTAAACCGTAACTCCAAATGAAATAATTTATATATGAAAAATTATCAGAAAAATCCAAAGAATCTGATTATGGCATTATCATGCATGTTTGAACAACTTATGCCTGCTGATCAGGTCAAATCAAATAAGTGGCATTTAAATAATCACATATGGAGTTGAATTTGAGTCTTTGGTTCAAACCAACTTCATTTAATCTGGTTTTAGTTGCATTAGCTCAAATCACAACATATTGACATTTCATGATCATGCATCATAATGTGCATTGCATTAACTGTATTCTTTCTGTGTTTGCCGGTGATTGTTCCCCCTCAGTAGACGTATGTTTCGACGATGTGATCAATGACACCGATGAAGAGTTATACTATCTTCAGAAGTGCCAGGCAAGCAAAATTCCCTTGTTCATTCCGATACAATCCCACTCTCTCGCTCCTGCTCTCTTTTACTGCATTAGGACAACAACGATTCATCTGTTACTTGCTGCGGTAGTTGAACCCCTTATCCTCTGCATGACCTGTCATTGCCACAGTAAATAGATGAAACCCGCTAGCATGAGTAGGAGTTGTTTGAGCCCTGATGTGCCTACTCATACATGCTTGTTTGTCATGCCTGCTATTGCTTAGAGTTGTGTCAGGTCTGATTCATCGAGAATGAATTGGAAAGTTGTGAACATGTCCTACTTTGTGTGAGCTAAGTGTGTGAACATGATTTGGTAAAGGTAGCGGTGAGAGGCCATGTAGGAGTACATGGTGGGTTGTCTCATTGCCGTTCTTAGGAACTGAGTTCTGTGTCTGTGATCCATGAACAGCTACTACCACTCATTGGGATCCTTAATTGACCCTCTCGGCTTCTCAATCACCCTAGTACTCTGTCCAGGAGTTGCAACTAGTTTCTGGTGTTTGCAATTTATGTGTTGGTGGCCGTGCGTAGCGCTGACCCTAGGGGTGGGCTATGATGTGGTAGATACACCGTGGCATGGTGTACCGGGCGCCCGTTTGGTGTCTCGGGAACCCTGTTCACATCGTTCGGGGCCGTATGTGGAAACCTCGGCCGGACTCCCTGCGGATGGAACCTGGATAGGCGATAAACCTGGACTAGAGACTTGAGTGTTTAGGTAGGCCGTGGCGGACACCCTCGTTGGGCTTCCGCTTGAAGGTTGCCGAGTACATGTCGTGTAAACGACGGTAAGTGGTGGGAGCGTGTGTGAAGAAGTACACCCCTGCATGGTTATCATTATCTATTCGAATAGCCGGATTCCTCGAATATGGAAACTTGGACCCCTTGCATAGTTCATAGACAAGTGAAAGTGGATACTCTAAAATGCGCAAGATAAGCGTGAGTGCTATGGATGGCGTTCTCGTAGGGAGACGGGAGCAGATCCATAGTGGTGTATTGAATGGTGAATATGTGGACTCGTGTGTGCCACCTCAAAAGAGTTGCTTGCAGTCGTAGTTCAGGTTAGCCACTGAGTCAAAGCTGGCTTGTTGCAGTTAAACTCCACCACCCCCTTTGTTGATACCGATGCATATGTAGTTAGTTCTGATGTAAGTCTTGCTGGGTACATTTGTACTCACGTTTGCTTAATTTATGTTTTGCAGAGAGACCTCAGTCTCGCTAGTAGTTCCGCGTGGACTTCGACGTTTAGCTTGATACCTCAGCTACGATCTTGTGCCCTCGGCAGGATCTGGTAGATAGTCAGGCTTCTTAGCCTCTTTCATTTGTAGATGTCTGTACTCAGACATGTTAAGCTTCCGCATGTGCTTTGATTTTTATGCTATGATTGTTGGGTCATGAGACCCATGTTTGTAATATCTCGCTCCTTGGAGCCTAATGAATAAATACTTGAGTCGTGGAGTTATGTTGTGATGCCATGTTGTATTTACACATATCGAGGATATTGTGTGTATGATTGAAATGCTTGGTATGTGTGGGATCCGACAACCTAGTTGTTTATCCTTGGTAGCCTCTCTTATGGGGAAATGTAGTCTTGTGTTTCCATGAGCCATAGTAGTCCGCTACAGCCTGGTTCACCGTAGTCCTGCTAGCCCAGCACTACTGCTCAGGACACTTGACTGGCCGGCATGTGTTTCACTTCGTTCATGTGTCTGTCCCTTCGGGGAAATGTCACGCAGTGACATCCGAAGTCCTGCCTAGCCTGCTACAGCCCGGTTCCCGGAGTCCTGTTAGCCCAGTGCTACAGCCCGGATTCACACGCTGCTGACCGACATGCTCGATGTGATTCATGTATGCCTGTCCTCATAGGTTGGTGCTGCTTTGGGTTCATGACTAGCCATGTCGGCCCGGGTTCTCTGTCACATGGATGCTAGCGACACTATCATATACGTGAGCCAAAAGGCGCAAACGGTCCCGGGCCATGGTAAGGCGACAACCGTGGGAATACCGTGCGTGAGGCCGCAAAGTGATATGAGGTGTTACCGGCTAGACCAATGTGACTTGGAATCGGGGTCCTGACAATTATGGCTTTTGTTCCTGCATATAAAAACTTGAAAGTGTCCTAGTGGTTTACCACTGGACGGGTCATGATGCCCCAAAAATATATACATAACTTGGATAGAGACCAAGATTGTAATAACCAGATATAAAATAGATGATACCTGTGATATACCTTCGTTGGCTGACCAACTATTAGTATAGTAAGGGTGAAAACACTAATCTGGAGTATTGATGACTCCTTTTCCTCTTGGCGGTTCATAGAAAAACCATACCGGGTTATGATAACCACCAGTTTGTTCGAATACTGGTGACCATGAGTCAAAACCAGACCGGAGCAACCTACTACCGGTTTAGAACTGATCATGTACTGACAACTGAGCGTTGAAAGCCATGCCGGGTTGTAAGAAACACTGGTTTATCAGAAAATATTCATAAATCCCTTATCAAAATTTGTGTAAAAACAGCAAATCCAAAAAGAAATATGCAAGGCTTTTCATGGGCTGCCAGGCCCTAAATCGAGGCATTTCATGGGCTGCCAGGCCGCTGAGTTAAACCATTTTTCAAAGCCTTTTAAGATGGACCTCAATCTTTAACCAATCACCGTTTTAACTTTGACAAGTTCAGGGTCTATGAGAGTGACTTGTCAAACGTTCGATGGGTCGTACCAGGTTTACCTGGATGGAGTGGCTTACTTAAAGAGGCAGGATAACCTGGGGTTTTAGGTGCAAACACCTAGCTTCCGAGCCTGGCTTGATAGCCAATTACAAGGGTGCAAGCTCATTGTTCTTTGAGAAGCAAGGAGCCCCCGAGTAATATTTGAGCTATGCTCAGTGGTTACCTATGTTTGAGTTGTGCTTTATGCAATAGACTCTCTTTTGTTCCACATAATTTCCTTTTGTCTTTAAGCCTATCAAAAGGTGTAACTATGGTGTAAATACAACCAAGCCCACTAGTGATTTCCCTTTTTGGCCTTAAGCCAATCAAGAGGTGTAGAGATGGTTCGAATACGACCAAGCCCCCTAGTGATGTCCTTTATATCTGTGTGACTTTTGTAAGCCTTGTTAATAGAACTCCGCTTTGTAAGTAGAAGCCCCCATGGAACCACACATGATGTAAAAAAGAACAGAGACCCCGCTTTAGCTAAGGCTCCGGTTTATTATATAATATATACCTTGTCATAAGTATGTACATAAGTAGAGCCTATGGCTCAAGTATAGTAAGGCCGAAGAAGAGCTATATTCCACGGCCACTGGGTCTCCTCCTCCGATTTGCGTGAGTCTTTGTGCTCTCGAACATCGATGAGGTAGTATGACCCGTTCTTCAGGTTTTTGCTAACCACAAAAGGTCCTTCCCAAGGTGGGGATAACTTGTGCATATCAGTCTGATCCTGGATGAGCCGGAGCACCAGATCGCCTTCTTGAAAAGTTCTGGTCTTAACCCGGCAGCTGTGATAACGTCGGAGATCTTGTTGATAAATTACCGAACGTGCTGCTGCTAAATCACGCTCCTCACCTAACAGGTCCAGTTAGTCCTTACGTGCTTTCTCATTCTCAGCTTCAACGTAAGCCGCCACACGGGGTGAGTCATGACGGATGTCACTAGGGAGAACCGCCTCTGCTCCGTAAACCATGAAGAAAGGCGTGTAACCCGTAGATCTATTTGGTGTGGTGTTGATACTCCATAACACGAAAGGTAACTCCTCCACCCAACAACCCAACGTCCGCTTTAAAGGAACCATAAGCTGGGGTTTGATACCTCTCAAAATTTCTTGATTTGCCCTCTCTGCTTGACCATTAGACTGTGGGTGAGCCACTGATGCTACATCAAGCCGGATGTGCTCACGTTGACAAAATTCCTCCATATCTCCTTTGGACAGATTAGTACCATTATCAGTTATAATGTTGTGTGGAAAACCAAACCGGAATATCATCTTCTTAATGAATTGAACCAGCGTGGCTGCATCACACTTACTGACTGGCTCTACCTCTACCCACTTGGTAAACTTGTCAACCGCCACCAACAGGTGGGTCTTTTTGTCCTTGGATCTCTTAAAGGGTCCAACCATATTGAGCCCCCAAGTTGCAAACGGCCAAGTGATTGGGATCATTCTTAACTCCTGAGTCGAAACATGAGCGCGGCGTGCAAATTTCTAACAACCGTCACACCTTTTGACTAAATCCTCCGCATCAGCATGAGCCGTCAACCAATAGAAGCCATGACGAAAAGCCTTAGCCACCAAGGATTTTGAACCGGCGTGGTGACCACAATCTCCTTCATGGATTTCTCGCAAAATCTCACAACCCTCTTGAGGAGACACACAATGCTGAATTGCTCCTGTGACGCTGTAATGATGTAACTCCCCATTGATAATTGTCATAGACTTGGATCCCCGGATTATCTGCCGGGCCAAGGTTTCATCCTCCGGTAACTCACCCCGATTCATGTAAGCCAGGTACCGGACTGTCCAATCCGGTATAACATGCAAAGCCGCCACCAACTGGGCCTCCGGGTCAGGAATAGCCAACTCCTCTATGGGTATCTTGACTGACGGATTATGAAGTACGTCGAGGAACACATTAGGTGGCACCGGTTTATGCTGAGAGCCTAGACGACTTAAAGTATCCGCCGCTTCATTCTTTCGCCGGTCTATATGGTCAACTTGATAACCTTTGAAATGACCTGCCACTATGTCCACCTCCCGCCGATATGCAGCCATGAGTGGATCCTTAGAATCCCAAGTGCCAGATACCTGCTGAGCCACCAGGTCCGAGTCACCGAAGCACTTAACCCGGCTTAAGTTCATCTCCTTAGCCATCCGCGGACCATGGAGTAAGGCCTCATATTCAGCTGCATTGTTAGTACAAGGGAACATTAAGCGTAGAACATAACAAAACTTATCACCTCGTGGGGAAGTTAATATGACTCCAGCCCCCGAGCCCTCCAATTTCCTGGAACCATCAAAATGAATAGTCCAATAAGTGTTGTCTGGCTTTTCCTCTAGTGCCTGCAACTCTGTCCAATCATTGATGAAGTCCACGAGTGCTTGAGATTTGATCGTTGTGCGAGGTGTATATTTGACCCCGTGAGGTCCAAGCTCAATAGCCCACTTGGCAATCCAGCCAGTTGCTTCTCTGTTTTGAATGATATCTCCCAGAGGGGCTGAACTGACCACTATGATAGGATGACCCTGAAAATAATGCTTGAGCTTCTGGCTTGCCATAAACACCCCATACATTAGCTTCTACCAATGCGGATACCTCTGCTTTGATTCGATAAGCACCTCACTGATGTAATAAACCGGCCGTTGAACTGGATATTCCTTTCCAGCCTCCTTGCGCTCCACAACAATAGCCACACTAACAGCCCGGGCATTAGCAGCCACGTATAGCAGTAAAGGCTCTTTATCGACCGGAGTCGCAAGGATAGGCGGTTCAACTAACTGTCTCTTCAAATCCTCAAACGCTTTATTAACCGCGTCACTCCAGAAAAAGTCATCCATTTTCTTTAACATCTGATATAAAGGGATAGCTTTCTCCCCAAGATGACTGATAAACCGGCTCAAAGCCGCAATCCGGCCTGCTAAACGTTGAATGTCATTGATACATGCCGATTTAGCTAGGGACGTGATAGCTCAATTTTTTCCGGATTAGCCTCAATGCCCCTGTTAGACACCAAAAAACCCAAGAGCTAGCCCACCGGAACACCAAAGACACATTTCTCCGGATTAAGCATCATCTGATAAACCCGGAGGTTGTCAAAAGTCTCTCTCAAGTCATCTATCAATGTTTCCTCCTTCCTGGACTTCACCACAATATCATCCACATATGCATGAACATTGCGCCCAATCTACTTATGAAGACAATTCTGAACACAGCGCTGATAAGTCGCCTGGGCACTCTTGAGCCCAAAGGGCATGGACACATAGCAGAAGGCTCCAAAGGGAGTTATAAAAGTTGTCTTCTCCTGGTCCTTAACTACCATTTTGATCTGATGATAACCAGAATAAGCATCCAGAAAACATAAATGGTCACAACCTGCCGTAGCATCAATAATCTGATCAATATGAGGGAGGGCAAAGGGATCAGCTGGACAAGCTTTGTTCAAGTCTGTGTAGTCCACACACATACGCCAAGTGCCATTTTTCTTAAGCACCAGCACCGGATTAGCCAACCAATCCGGGTGAAAGACCTCCACAATAAACCCTGCGGCCAACAGCCGAGCTACCTCCTCCCCAATAGCCTTACGCCTTTCTTCGTTAAAGCGGCAGAGAAACTGCCTGATCGGTTAAAACTTAGGATCTATATTAAGTGTGTGCTCAGCGAGTTCCCTCGGTACACCTGGCATGTCAGAAGGCTTCCATGAAAAGATGTCCCGGTTCTCACGGATGAACTCGAAGAGCACGCTTTTCTATTTGGGATCCAGGTTAGCGCTGATGCCGAACTGCTTGGATGAATCACCAGGAACAAAATCAATCATCTTAGTGTCTATAGCCGATTTATACTTCAACGCCGGATCGTGCTCCATAGTTGGTTTTTTCAAAGAAGTCATGTCTGCCGGATCAACCTTGTCTTTATAAAACTTCAGCCCCTCTGTGGCACAAACCGACTCAGCATAAGCCGCATCACCCTCTTCACATTCCAAAGCAATCTTCCTGCTCCCATGTACTGTGATTGTTCCTTTATGACCCGGCATTTTAAGCTGTAGATAAACATAACACGGCCTCGTCATGAACTTGGCATAAGCCGGTCGTCCAAACAGGGCGTGATATGGACTCTTGATTTTCACCACCTCAAAAGTCAACGTTTCTGACCTTGAGTCATGATCATCTCAAAAAGCCGCCTCTAGGGCTATCTTGCCCACTGGATACGCAGACTTACCAGGCACCACACCATGAAAAATGGTGTTCGACAGTTTAAGATTCTTATTTGTCAATCCCATACGGCGGAAGGTATCATAGTAAAGGATATTGATACTACTTCCTCCATCCATCAGCACCTTTGTGAACTTATACCCCCCAACTTGAGGTGCCACCACTAAGGCCAGATGACCCGGATTATCAACTCGGGGTGGGTGATCCTCTCGACTCCATAAGATTGGTTGCTCAGACTATCGGCGTTCTGGGAACGGGGGTCCCCAGACTTGCCTGCCTGCGGCCTGTGGCGTGGCTCAAACGGGGCCCAGCACGGCCCGTCTTCATCAACACAGACCCAAGACCCTCGCGAGGGGCCAAGCCTCGCGGGGCGGACGACACGGAGCTTCCTCAGGCACGGCCTCATCAGGCTGGCTCGCGAGGAGGCGGAGAGATCAAGGAGGGGTACCTCATGAGGTGCCCGTGACGCAAGCCATGACGACCAAGGGTGCCAGGCGGGCGCCAGCCCGCGCAGTGTCCTCCTTTCCTCTTTGGTGCAAAGGGAGCAAGCGCAGGCGAGAGCATCAAGCAAAGGCACCCGTTTCGGTGCAACAAGACCAAGACCAGTCCAGCGGCAGGGAGGAAGTCATTGTGGAGCCCAAGCCAGCATCACCACCAAAGCCTTTGGCAGGCGAGGACCAACTTTAGTCAGGATAAGTGTACCAGATGTTCCCCTTCAAAATGGCCAATTGTTGGCGCCCTTCCCGCTCAATATTTGGGAAGAGGCCCAGGGCCTTTGCCTATAAATAGGACTAGCCACCCCCACGGTAGGGGGGCAATGAAGAAGGGAGAATCTAGAAGCCAAGAGAGAAACAAGCTAGGATCGGATCGAGTAGTATCACAGAGAGAGAGAGAGAAGGGTGACTGAACTCCTCCTAGCAGTTCTTCCCCTTAGCCAAGAACAGACCCTCGCGAGGCTGTTCTTCCTTGTATTGCTCATCATCATCAGCCCAAGAGGCAATCCACCACACCACACACTAGAGTAGGGCATTACACCACAACGGTGGCCCGAACGAGTATAAACCATGTGTCTCTTGTGCTGTTCTTTCCATAGCTTAGATCTTAGCGAGGCGGAGGGGCGCAGGCAGGTAGAAGGCGAAATCTCCATGCGCACCCCAGTGTTCGAACCTCAAGGGTCTGCCGAAACCCAAAATCCGACATTTGGCGCGCCAGGTAGGGGTGCACCAGAATCCACCTTCTACCGCTTCGTGTCCCGTCACGTCGTCATCACCATGTCCGGCGACCAGGCGGGCAACCCAGATCCTTGGGCGGCGTGGCCCGCCAGCGCAGAGCCGCTCGCCTCGGGCGACCCCATGCCCCAGGCAGCTCGCGGTCCGCAGGGCGCTGCGGGCCGCGGGCGGCGCGGACAGGCTTCGACAGCTCTCACACCGCGGCAGGTGCGGTCGGCAGTAAGGTCCTCCAATCACGCCGCGACCACGACACCATACACCCGCCGGGAGCACGCGAACTCGAGGGCCGCGCTCACGGTGGCCCTAGAGCTGCTGTAGTGCAGGCTGCTGGAGGGCAACCACGACGTGCTGCTGGAGCGGGTGGCAGAGCTCCTGGGCTTCGCCGCCTCAGGGGCTCACCCCTTCTGCACCCAGCTCCCATCTCAAGCCCAGGGCGGCCCGCGCAGGGGCTCCGCGCGCGCCCGCGGGCTCCAAGGCTACTCCAACGCCAGTGAAGCTGTCAACACCGGACCAGCGGCGGCGCTGCCCCCGCTCCCGGTCCGCGAAGAAGAAGGACTCGACGCAACCCACGGCCCCAGTGGACAGCCGCGCTACCACCCCACGGTGGGCGCGTCAAGCAGACCTGCATGGCACGTGGAGCACTACGGCGTGGCCTTCGGGATGACGACGCCAGAAGAATACGTGCCCCACATGATGGACCAAGGGCACCCTCACGAGGGCGAACAAGGCTCGCTCCTCTGCCCAAGCTGGGGGGGACGAGGCGCCAGAAGCTGAGCTCTTCTAGGAGCCCCGGGACGGTCCCACCGGCCACGCTGGTGGCAGCGATTATCGGGTACCGCTAATTCCTCAGGAGCAGGCATACGCTAATCATGGATCGCAGGAGATGCAGGTCGCCACAGCGAGCAGCTGCCCCACTCCCACAGTCTCCTACCCCTCGGGAGGAGGGCATAGGGGGCTGCAGGAGAGGGGCCGAGATCCGACATCACCACCGCGGCATTTGGAGCAAGGTGTTCTCAGGAGGTAGGCCCTCTGTTGGGGAGGTGCCTCAGGGCCTGCCCCTAGCGGAGGACCCGTGGTCGTTGGGGGAACCGCTGGCGACCGCTCTACCCCATCGGCGGCGTCCTGGTTTCCGGTCGTCGTTGATGGCACTAGAGTGTGGCGCAAGGCGGGGCCCTCGTATGGCGATATGAAGCAAGGCCGGTACCTATGAAGAAGGCCCAGTGCCTGTGAAGCTCGCCGCCCCGTGACACTCTCACGTAATAATGAGTGGGGCTGTACACGCCCCGGAGTCTCAGGGGTGCCGGCCTCAGGCCCTGGGGCTCCCTCCCACGCCCAGTGGCAGCACTTAGCTCCGCGCTGGTGAGAAGACGTCCAAGACTAGATTAGGTGCCGGACGCGGCCTTTTGTCTTCTTTCATTGCTTTTCCCTTTGGTTGTCACTTTCCTTCGCTGGATTTAAGTTGGATTCAAATTTGAGATTTGCGTGTGTTCGGGGAAGGGGTGCTTAGTCTCGTTCGAGCAATTTCTCGCATTTTGATTACCACTTCGCCTCAGCTGCCTCCCCTCGTGAGCCCCTCGCGAGCCGGGTCAGGCCCAGCTTGCGCGCAGCCTAGACTGCCGCCGCCGCGTCCTCTCGGGAGGGTTTTTTATTGCAGATCCTACGGATTCGATCAGGGAACAATCGGGACACCACAGCCTCCCACAAGCTACCTCAGGGACCGCACGGGACAAAGGTAAACTAGCCGACCAGCGCATCACTCAAGCCAACCACTTGGCACGGGCGCATGGGCAATGTAACATCTACTAATACGATGAACACAAGTTTTACATGAGGGGCTCCCCCTCCAAAATGCTCTCACAGCCATCAGGCCAAAACCTGAGTTCTATTCATGCAGGGTAAGGAAGCAGGAACGATGCACAATCAGTCGGATAAATCCCCCAATGCGTCCTCAGAAGCACCACCCGAACCATTGCTGGCATCGCTGGACTCGCCATCGCTGTCTGCATCGCCGCCAGCGGCGTCAGGGCCGTTCGCCACACCGCCCTCGTCGGCAGCCACAATCACGCCGTCATCGTCTGAAGCGAAGGCCCTGACAAGAGCATCCACATTGTCTTCCACCCAGTGCGCCAGGTCGTCTCGGACGGCCTGGGGGACTGGGGCGATGGCGGCGTCGAAATCGAAGTGGGGATCCATGTTCCGGAGATGGCTGAAGACGCGAGAAAAGGTGCGCCCAAGCAGGGTGCGGCTCCTCTCCTCCACCAACCTGTCGGCCCTGACTGATCGCGCCTCCAGCTGCGTCACCACGTCGGTGAAGAACTGAAGGTTGCCGGCGTAGTTGACTGCGTGCGGCTCGCCAACAGCCGCCTCGCAGATGTTGTCGAATGTTGTGTTGGCTCTCTCCCGGAGCGTGGTGAGCATGGGGCCGTGCTCATTCTCCAGGATCCGCCGCTGACGTATCTCGTCCGCATTCTGGCACGCGACGGCTTTAGCCTCCTCCACCTGATGGCAAAGAAGGAGCACCTCGGCCTGGGAGGTGGTTGACCCCCCTTGCGCTACTTCAAGGGCGTCCCGAAGAGCATCTGCCCGCCGTGTCGCTTCCTCCAGCTTGGCCCTCAAGGCAGCAGTCCTACCTTCAGCCTCGGCCCGGATCAACCCCAACCTCTCCTCGGACTCGCGCTCGAGGTCCAAGCGCGCCATCGCCACCCGACGTCTGACCTCCTCTAGGACACGGGCTTCCCGTGCAGCGACATCCTCCTCCGCCTGCGTCACCAAGCGCTCCCTCGTCTCGAGACACTCGTACTCGTGGGTACGTTCGGCAACTTCCAGCGTCAGCGCCTCCTCACGCTTCTGGAGCTCTACTGGGTCACCAAAGGCCACCTTCATCGACGTGAGGGCTGCCTCGCGCAGCTCCACTTGCTCCTCCAGTGAGTGGCACCAGGCCAGGAGCTCCCGAGCCCGCTCCTCCGCCGCCTCTCGCCGCCGGTCAGCTTCTCGGGCCTCCTCAGGGGCCCAAGATTGGGCCTCCCGAGAGGCCAGCAGCGACGCCTTGGCCTCTTCGGTGTCAAGATCGCGCTGATGGCGCGCAAGGGCGATGGCGCCCTCCAGCTCGCGCCTCTCTGTAGCCAGGCGCAGGCCCTCGGCCTCAAGGCGTGTGTCTTCATCAGCAAGCTCCTCACCAAGCAGGCTCACCGCGTCAGCCGCCCTTCGAAGGAATCCTTGGCGAAGAGCGCGACGCTCCCGGGCGCGCTCGAGCACGTCTTCCACACCATCATCTGCCCCAAGCAAGCGCCGGGGTCCACAGGTCAGCACTCCCCCTCCGGACAGTGGGCTGGGGGCTGGCACCCTCGCGACGGCAGGGTATGCCACGCCAGAAGCCCGGCCTGGAGCCAGCCCGTCCCCAGATGAAGAGCGCGGGGAATGCCTCAGCCAGTTGCAGTCCACAACCAGGCGAGAAGCCCACGGCAGGCTGGCTATGCCACGAGAAGGACCGCGAAGGAGGATCGCGAGGTGCGCAGGGCCTCGATGCGCCTCGGGACGGTTCGCCTCTCCGATCGCCCTCACCACAAGGGCTCTGCTGCTCGGAGCGCTTGAGAACGGTAGAGGGGGCAAAGCCAAAGGGAGCAGCTGTGTACGACTACGAGTCCGCCTAGCATGGCACAAAATAAGGGGTCATGGGGGAACAGTGCCTCCCACGTCCAATCAACCGCCACGCGGCGCCCAAGGCCACAGGCTGTTAGGGCCCGCGGCGCTTCGCTCTTGCCCTTTAGCCTCCCTACACGGCCAAGTCCGGGCGCGCCTTGGGCCCGGGGGCTACTGTCGGCGTTCTAGGAATGGGGGTCCCCAGACATGCCTGCCTGCGGCGTGGCTCAAAGGGGGCCCAGCACGGTCCGTCTTCATCAACACAGACCCAAGACCCTCGCGAGGGGCCAAGCCTCGCGGGGCGGACGACACGGAGCTTCCTCAGGCGCAGCCTCATCAGGCTGGCTCGCGAGGAGGCGGAGAGATCAAGGTGGGGTACCTCACGAGGTGCCCATGAAGCAAGCCATGACGACCAAGGGTGCCAGGCGGGCGCCAGCCCGCGCAGTGTCCTCCTTTCCTCTTTGGTGTAAAGGGAGCAAGCGCAGGCGAGAGCATCAAGCAAAGGCACCCGTTTCGGTGCAACGAGACCAAGACCAGTCCAACGGCAGGGAGGAATTCATTGTGGAGCCCAAGCCAGCGTCACCACCAGAGCCTTTGGCAGGCGAGGACCAACTTTAGTCAGGATAAGTGTACCAGATGTTCCCCTTCAAAATGGCCAATTGTTGGTGCCCTTCCCGCTCAATATTTGGGAAGAGCCCCAGGGCCTTTGCCTATAAATAGGACTAGCCACCCCCAGGGTAGGGGGGCAATGAAGAAGGGAGAATCTAGATGCCAAGAGAGAAACAAGCTAGGATCAGATCGAGTAGCATCACATAGAGAGAGAGAAGGGTGACTGAACTCCTCCTAGCAGTTCTTCCCCTCAGCCAAGAACAGACCCTCGCGAGGCTGTTCTTCCTTGTATTGATCATCATCATCAGCCCAAGAGGCAATCCACCAGACCACACACTATAGTAGGGTATTACACCACAACGGTGGCCCGAACTAGTATAAACCCTGTGTCTCTTGTGCTGTTCTTTCCATAGCTTAGATCTTAGCGAGGCGGAGGGGCGCAGGCAGGTAGAAGGCGAAATCTCCGCGCGCACCCCAGTTTTCGAACCTCAAGGGTCTGCCGGAACCCAAAATCCGACACAGACCAGCGCAAATACTGAGGCACTGCCGGTTCAATAGAGTTCACGGCTCTCTTGTGAAGCTTCTGATCACACTTACACAAGCTAGATACTGCCCACTATTCAACTACTTCAGATTGCTCTGATAACCCGACTACTGCTGCTGCTGATTCCCTTGATGGTTGTAACCTCCCTGATTTCCCTGATTACCTTGATTACCATGTCCAGTTTGATGGCCTTGGAATTCTGAACCGGAGCTACCGCCTCCATATCCCGGCCCATGAAAACCACCTCCTGAACTACCGGGCGGGCCATTGTCATATTGAAACATATTGGAATTTTTGAATTCTTGCATGATAAAGCAATCCTTCAAAAGATGCGAAGCTGGCTTCTCCTTTGATCCATGCTTTATATACAGTTGATTTAACAGGAGCTCCAGATTGGGGCCTGACCCTCCGCCCCTCTGGGGCTGTTTTCCCTTATGACGCTGACCGTTATCCTGAGCATTGGTGTTAGCCACAAAGTCCAAACTATTGTCTGCCTTGCGCTTACCATTATTCCCATGACCTGCCGGATTGTGCTGCTGCCCCTTGGTATTGCCGTTCTTCTTCCCCTTCCCCGATTTGTCATCCTCAGACTCAGGGTCCATGGTACTATCTGAATCGGCATATTTAACCAAAGCGGCCATAAGAGTTGACATGTCATTGAAGTGACGTTTGAGCGTTCCCAACTTGAGTTTTAATGGCGTAAACCGACAATTACCTTCCAACGTCAAAACTACTGTATCCGCGTTGATGCGGTCTGATGAATGTAAAATGGCTGAGACTAGCTTCACCCAATGGGTCGTAGACTCCCCCTCTTCCTGGAAACAAGCGGCTAGGTCCACAATTGACATGGGTTGCTTACATGTATCCTTGAAATTCTGGATAAATCGGCTCTTCAACTTGGCCCATGATGCAATGGAGTTAGCTGGTAGGCTCTTTAACCAGGTATGGGTCGTTCCTTCCAACATCATGGTGAAATACTTAGCACACACCGCTTCATCCACGTCCAGCATCTCCATTGCCATCTCATAACTCTCAATCCATGACTCTGGTTGCAAATTGGCGGTGTAGTTGGGCACCTTACGAGGGCCTTTAAAATCCTTGGGCAGTCGTACATTATGCAAAGCCGGGTTAAGACATGGCACCCCTAAAGAACTGAAGACCACGCCTGGCTCCACTGAAGCGGTAGGACGAACTAGAGTAGGTTGACGAGCTGCGTGCTGAGCTCCTAACTCGGCTTCTCGACGTGCTCGACCATGATCCACCACATCCTGCGCATTAGCACCACCACCTTCTGAGTTATGCCCTCGCGGCGAGTTACGGTGACGTGCACTGCTTGACACGGCCGGTTCATCCTCAACGTGCCTATTGTAGCTCTGACTCAGGCGGGGGGGGAGGGGTGGAATGAATCCTCTTGCGACTATGCGAATAAGCCTGCTACTGGTTTAAAGCTGTTTGAAAGAACTCTCTGGCCCGTCGTGTCTCAATCGCCACTGGTGACTCGCCGTCAATTGGGAGGGCTGCCAATCGTGAAGTGGCGGCCACAATGTTATCCAACGGGTTGGAGTAATGCCCCGGGGGCGTCGGAACATATTGTGGCACAATGTTGTTCTGACGAGGCGGGTTCATCGTGCGCGGCTGAACCGACGCTCCTGTTCCCGGTGCCTCAGTCCGGTTTACCACCGCCTGGTTACTGGTTCCTACTCCTGGCATGTTGAAGAGATTTCTTGGTTCATAGCCTAGTGGGAGGTGCGACCGGTATCTCCTCCTCATGATGTCGTCTGGGGCACTCTGATCCAGCCTAAGCCGGTAGGCCTGAGCTTCCAACTCGGCCCGTTCTGTAGCCATCCTGGCATTCTCTGCTGCTAGGTCTGCTTTAGCCTAAGTTATCTGATCTTTTACCTTTGCAATCTCCGCATTGTGCTGATCTCGGGCTGCTGCATCCACTTCTGCTGCCAGCAATCTTGCCAAGGCGTCGAAGAGATGGGATAAAACATGAGCCGGAGGCGGCGCAGAGCCCCTGCTCCCGGTGGTGTTGCTGTTGCTGAACCGGAGAGCATTGCTGCGGCGGTAGAAGAGTGTTGCACCGGCTGTGTACCAGCCATGAAGACTACGACCCGGTTTGGCAGATCGAGGGGGTCCGGAATACTGTTGCCATCGGAACCTCCGCTAATCCGGCCGTCCTGCAGCTGATACAGTGACTCGGTCTCTGTAGTTGAAGACTCATCATCAGAACAGACAACGGTTTCTGCATCAGATGTCGGTCCATCCTCATATTCCGCTCCGTGGATGACACCTACGAAAACATGCCTTGCTGTGGGCTGAAGCTGGGCAGGGCTTGCACGCTGAGCCGTCTCGATGATGTCGGTGCAGGTGTCCGGCTCAGGGCCCTGTTTGCCGATCTTGCTGACGAAGACGTGAATCCCGCCAAAGGGGAACCGGTATCCGTATTCAATTGAACCGGTCTCAGGACAACATCCTGCATCGTTGATGTAGAGCTTGCCGCGATGACTCTTAGTCATCCGGCCCACGGCGTATCCCTTAATTCCTTCGAAGCTGCCCTTCAAGAACTCGAAACCATCGTGCGATAGCCCCATGGTGGGCGCGAATTGTCGTGGTTTTGTCATGGCAGATGTCCTCGTGAAAGGACTTAGTCGTGGAGCCATCGCTACGGGTTAGCTTAAAGGGGTTAAACCGGACAAGGGACACGAGGAATTTTATACTAGTTCGGCCCCTTCAATGAAGGTAAAAGCCTACGTCTAGTTGTGTTGGTATTGCTAGTGTTTCATGACCAGGGAGCGAATCCGCTTTACCTGGCTCTCGAGTTGTTGTGTGTTGTGTTGTCCCTAAACTATTGTCGGGTCATCCCTTTATATACATAGGTTGACGCCCGCCGGTTTACAAAGTTCGGAGGCTGGATCATAAACGTGTCCGGCTCGGTCTCTATTCCTTATAACTTACAATACAAGTTACATGAGAGAGTCGGTTTACATCTACAGGCCTTAACCCGCCTTTGGGCCTTGGGCCTTCGTAAAGTGCCACCATCCTCACGTCTTTATGGGCTTCTATCTTCATAGAGTTAACCCGGATACTCCTAGCCGGTTTACGTCCAGTAGTAATATCCACAACAGTACCACAACCACTTGACTCAACTGGGAGTTAATCTTCCTGATGATAGTGTCATTGACAGAGTTCTTCAATCACTGCCACCAAGCTACAAGAGCTTCGTGATGAACTTTAATATGCAAGGGATGGATAAGACAATTCATGAGCTCTTCGCAATGGTAAAGGCTGCGGAGGTAGAAATCAAGAAGAAGCATCAAGTGTTGATGGTCAACGAGACCACCAGTTTCAAGAAAAAGGGTAAAGGGAAGAAGGGGAACTTCAAAAAGAACAGCAAGCCAGTTGCTGCTCAAGTGAAGAAACCCAAGTCTGGACCTAAGCCTGAGACTGAGTGCTTCTACTGCAAAGGAACTGGTCACTGGAAGCGAAAATGCCCCAAGTATTTGGCGGAGAAGAAGGATGGCAAAGTGAAAGGTATATTTGTTATACATGTTACTGATGTGTACCTTACTAATGCTCGCAGTAGTGCCTTGGTATTTGATACTGGTTCAGTTGCTAACATTTGCAACTCGAAATAGGGGCTATGGATTAAGCGAATATTGGCTAAGGGTGAGGTGATGATGCATGTGGGAAATGGTTCCAAAGTCGATGTGATCGCCGTCGGTACGCTACCTCTACATCTACCTTCGGGATTAGTTTTAGACCAAAATAATTGTTATTTGGTGCCAGCGTTGAGCATGAACATTATATATGTATCTTGTTTGATGTGAGACGGTTATTCATTTAAATCAGAGAATAATGGTTGTTCTATTTATTTGAGTAATGTCTTTTATGGTCATGCACCCTTGATGAGTGGTCTATTTTTACTAGATCTTGATAGTAGTGATACACATGTTCATAGTATTGAAGCCAAAAGATGAAGAGTTGGTAATGATAGTGCAACTTATTTGTGGCACTGCCATTTAGGTCATATTGGTGCAAAGCGCATGAAGAAACTCCATTTTGATGGACTTCTGGAATCACTTGATTATGAATCACTTGGCACTTGCGAACCATGCCTCATGGGCAAGATGACTAAAACTCCGTTCTCCGGAACAATGGAAGAGTTATTGGAAATCATACATACTGATGTATGTGGTCCAATGATCATTGAAGCTCGCGGCAGATAACATTATTTTCTCACCTTCACAGAAGATTTGAGCAGATATGGGTATATCTACTTAATGAAATATAAGTCTGAAACATTTGAAAAGTTCAAAGAATTTCAGAGTGAAGTGGAAAATCATCGTAAAAACAAAATTAAGTTTCTACTATTTGATCGTGGAGGTGAATATTTGAGTTATTAGTTTGGACTTCATTTGAAACAATGTGAAATAGTTTCACAACTCACGCCACCTGGAACACCACAACATGATGTGTGCCCGAACATTGTAACCGCACTTTATTAGATATGGTGCGATCTATGATGTCTCTCACTGATTTACCGCTGTCGTTTTGGGGTTATGCTTTAGAGATGGCTGCATTCACGTTAAATAGGGCACCATCTAAATCCGTTGAGACGACACCTTATGAGCTGTGGTTTGGCAACAAACCCAAGTTGTCATTTCTTAAAGTTTGAGGCTGCGATGCTTATGTCAAAAAGCTTCAACCTGATAAGCTTGAACCCAGATCAGAGAAATCTGTCTTCATAGGATACCCAAAGGAGACTATTGGGTACACCTTCTATCACAGATCCGAAGGCAAGATATTCGTTGCTAAGAATGGATCCTTTCTGGAGAAGGAGTTTCTCTTGAAAGAAGTGAGTGGGAGGAAAGTAGAACTTGACGAGGTAATTGTACCGTCTCCCTTATTGGAAAGTAGTTCATCACTGAAATCAGTTCCAGTGATTCCTACACCAGTAAGTGAGGAAGCTAATGATGATGATCATTAAACTTCTGATCATGTTACTACCGAACCTCGGAGGTCAACAAGAGTAAGATCCGCACTAGAGTGGTACGGTAATATTGTTCTAGAAGTCATGTTACTTGACCATGACGAACCTACGAACTATGAGGAAGCGATGATGAGCCCAGACTCTGCAAAATGGCTTGAGGCCATGAAATCTGAGATGGAATCCATGTATAGAAAAAATTATGGACTTTGGTTGACTTGCCCGATGATCGGCAGGCCATAGAGAATAAATGGATCTTCAAGAAGAAGACTGACGCTGACGGTAATATTACTATTTACAATGCTTGACTTGTTGCAAAAGGTTTTTGACAAGTTCAAGGAGTTGACTACGTTGAGACCTTCTCACCCGTAGTGATGCTTAAGTCCGTCCGAATCATGTTAATAATTGCCGCATTTTATGATTATGAAATTTGGAAAATGGATGTCAAAACTTCATTCCTTAATGGATATATTAAAGAAGAGTTATATATGATGCAACCAGAAGGTTTTGTCGATCCAAAAGGTGCTAACAAAGTGTGCAAGCTCCAGCGATCCATTTATGGACTGGTGCAAGCCTCTCAGAGTTGGAATATATGCTTTGATAGTGTGATCAAAGCATATGGTTTTATGCGGACTTTTGGAGAAGCCTGTATATACAAGAAAGTGAGTGGGAGCTCCGTAGCATTTCTGATATTATATGTAGATGACATATTGTTGATCAGAAATGATACTGAATTTCTAAATAGCATAAAAGGATACTTGAATAAGAATTTTTCAATGAAAGACCTCGGTGAAGCTGCTTATATATTGGGCATCAAGATCTATAGAGATAGATCAAGACGCTTAATTGGACTTTCACAAAGCACATACCTTGATAAAGTTTTGAAGAAGTTCAAA
This sequence comes from Triticum dicoccoides, assembly GCF_002162155.2. Classification (NCBI taxonomy): domain Eukaryota; kingdom Viridiplantae; phylum Streptophyta; class Magnoliopsida; order Poales; family Poaceae; genus Triticum; species Triticum dicoccoides. Next base: position 196,348,888 of record NC_041388.1, on the reverse strand, counting down.
ATGGATCAGGCAAAGAAAGGGTTCTTGCATGTATTACAAGGTGTGAAGTTGAGTCAGATTCAATGCCCGACCACTGCAGAAGATAGAGACAAAATGAAAGGTGTCCCCTATGCTTCAGCCATAGGCTCTATCATGTACGCAATGCTGTGTACTAGACCTGATGTGTGCCTTGATATCAGTTTAGCAGGGAGGTACCAAAGTAATCCAGGAGTGGATCACTGGACAGCGGTCAAGAATATCCTGAAATAGCTGAAAAGGACTAAGGATATGTTTCTCGTATATGTAGGTGACAAAGAGCTCATCGTAAACGGTTACATTGATGCAAGCTTTGACACTGATCCGGATGACTCTAAGTCACAAACCGGATACGTGTTTTTATTAAATGGTGGAGCTGTCAGTTGGTGCAGTTCCAAGGAGAGCGTCATGGCGGGATCTACGTGTGAAGTGGAATACATAGCTGCTTCGGAAGAAGAAAATGAAGGAGTCTGGATGAAGGAGTTCATATCCGATCTAGGTGTCATACCTAGTGCATCAGGTCCAATGAAAATCTTTTGTGACAATACTGGAGCAATTGCCTTGGCAAAGGAATCCAGATTTCACAAGAGAACCAAGCACATCAAGAGACGCTTCAATTCCATCCGTGATCAAGTCAAGGAGGGAGAAATAGAGATTTGCAAGATACATACGGATCTGAATGTTGCAGACCCGTTGACTAAGCCTCTCTCACGAGCAAAATATGATCAGCACCAAGACTCCATGGGTGTTAGAATCATTACAATGTAATCTAGATTATTGACTCTAGTGCAAGTGGGAGACTGAAGGAAATATGCCCTAGAGGCAATAATAAAGTTGTTATTTATATTTCCTTATATCATGATAAATGTTTATTATTCATGCTAGAATTGTATTAACTGGAAACTTAGTACAAGTGTGAATACATAGACAAACAGAGTGTCACTAGTTTGCCTCTACTTGACTAGCTCGTTGAATCAATGATGGTTATGTTTCCTAACCATAGACATGAGTTGTCATTTGATTAATGGGATCACATCATTAGAGAATGATCTGATTGATTTTACCCATCCATTAGCTTAGCACGATGATCATTTAGTTTGTTGCTATTGCTTTCTCCATAACTTATACATGTTCCTATGACTATGAGATCATGCAACTCTCGAATACCGGAGGATCAGTTTGTGTGCTCCAAATGTCACAACATAGCTGGGTGATTATAAAGGTGCTCTACAGGTGTCTTCGATGGTGTTTGTTGAGTTGGCATAGATCGAGATTAGGATTTGTCACTCCGATTGTCGGAGAGGTATCTCCAGGCCCTCTCGGTAATGTACATCACTATAAGCCTTGCAAGCAATGTAGCTAATAAGTTAGTTACGGGATGTAGCATTACGGAACGAGTAAAGAGACTTGACGGTAACGAGATTGAACTAGGTATTGAGATACTGACGATCGAATCTCAGGCAAGTAACATACCGATGACAAAGGGAACAACATATATCGTTATGTGGTTTGACCAATAAAGATCTTTGTAGAATATGTAGGAACCAATATGAGCATCTAGGTTCCGCTATTGGTTATTGACCGAAGACATGTCTCAGTCATGTCTACATAGTTCTCGAACCCGTAGGGTCCGCACGCTTAACGTTCGGTGACGATCGGTATTATGAGTTTACGTGTTTTGATGAACCAAAGGTTGTTCGGAGTCCCGAATGTGATCATGGGAATCAAGAGGAGTCTCGAAATGGTCGAGACATAAAGATATATATATTGGATGACTATTATTGGATGTCGGAATGGTTCCGAGTGAGTTCGGGTATATACCGGAGCACCGAGAGGTTACCGGATCCCCCAGGAGGTATATGGGCCTTATTGGGACATAGTGGGAGAGAAGAGAGGGAGGCCTAGGATGGGGCGCGCCCCCTCAAGACCAATCCAAATTGGGTGGGGGCCGCCCCCCCTTCCTTTCCCCTCTCTCCCCCTTCCTTCCACTCCCAGTCCAACTAGGGAATGGGGGGAATCCTACTCCCGGTGGAAGTCGGACTCCCCATAGGGCGCGCCATAGGAGGGCCGTCCCTCCCCCTCCTCCACTCCTTTATATATGGGGGAGGGGCACCCCATAGAGACACAAGTTGATCATTGATCTCTTAGCCGTGTGCAGTGCCCCCCTCCACCATAATCCACCTCGGTCATATCGTAGTGGTGCTTAGGCGAAGCCCTGTTCCGGTAGCATCATCATCACCGTCATCACGCCGTCCTGCTGACGAAACTCTCACTCCACACTCTGCTGGATCATGAGTTCGTGGGACGTCACTGAGCCGAACATGTGTAGATCGCGGAGGTGCCATACTTTCGGTACTAGGATCGGTCGATCATGAAGACGTACAACTACATCAACCGCGTTGTCATAACGCTTCTGCTAACGGTCTACGAGGGTACGTAGACAACACTCTCTCCTCTTGTTGCTATGCATCACCATGATCTTGCATGTGCGTAGGAAAAAAATTTAAATTACTGCGTTCCCCAACAGTTCATTGTGTCCCTAAGAAAGGAGGTATTACTATTGTTCCAAATGATAAGAATGAACTTATAACACAATGAATTGTTACAGGTTATAGAATGGTAATTGATTTCATAAAATTAAATAAAGCAACTAGAAAAGATCATTACCCTCTGCCTTTTATTGATCAAATGCTAGAAAGATTATCTAAGCACACACATTTTTGCTTCCTTGATGGATATTTTGGTTTTTCACAAATACATTTTTCCCAACCTGATCAAGAAAAGACCACTTTTACTTGTCCCTTTGGAACTTATGCTTATAGACGTATGCCATTCGGTTTATTCAAAGATGTATGACTACTATATTCTCTGACTTATGTGAAAAGATTGTTGAGGATTTCATGGATGACTTCTCTGTTTATGGGAAGTCTTTTGATGATTGTTTAAGCAATCTTGATCGAGTTTTGTAGAGATGTGAACAAATAAATCTTGTCTTGAATTGGGAGAAGTGCCACTTTATGGTTAGTGAAGGCATTGTCTTGGGTCATAAAATTTCTGAAAGAGGTATTGAAGTGGACAAAGCTAAGGTTGATGCAATTGAGAAAATGCCATGTCCTAAAGATATCAAAGGTATTCATAGTTTCCTAGGTCATGCTGGTTTCTATAGGAGATTTATCAAAGACTTTTCTAAAATTTCTAGGCCCCTTACAAATCTTTTGCATAAGGATGTTCCTTTTGTTTTTGATGATGATTGTTTAGAAGCCTTCGAAACACTCAAGAAAGCCTTAATTTCTACACCTATTGTTCAACCACCTAATTGGAACTTGCCTTTTGCAATTATGTGTGATGCTAGTGATTATCTTGTTGGTGTTGTTCTAGGAAAAAGACTTGATAAGAAACTGAATGTTATACATTATGCTAGTAAAACTCTAGACAGTGCTCAACGAAATTATGCTACTACTAAAAAAGAATTCTTAGCACTGTTGTTTGTTTGCGATAAATTTAGATCTTACATTGTTGATTCAAAAGTAATTTTTCACACCAATCATGCTGCTATTAAATATCTTATGGAAAAGAAAGATGCTAAACCTAGACTTATTCGATGGGTTCTCTTGTTACAAGAATTTGATTTCCATATCACTGATAGAAAAGGAGCTGAGAATCCTGTGGCTGATAACTTGTCTAGGCTTGAAAATGTGCTTGATAGCCCACTACCTTTTGATGATAGTTTTCCAGATGAGCAGTTAGCTGCAATAAATGTTGCTCATAACACTCCTTGGTATGCTATCTATGTTAATTACATTGTTCCTAAATATTTACCACCTAGCTTTACATATGAACAAAATAAAAAATTCTTCCATGATTTAAGACATTACTTTTGGGATGACCCACATCTTTATAAAGAAGGAGTAGATGGTATTATTAGATGTTGTGTACCTGAGCAAGAACAAGGACAAATCCTACAGAAATGTCACTCCGAAGCTTATGGAGGGCATCATGCTAGAGATAGAACTGCTCACAAGGTATCGCAATCTGGATTTTATTGGCCAACTCTCTTCAAGGATGCTCGTAAGTTCGTCTTGTCTTGTGATGAATGCCAAATAATAGGTAATATCGGTAAGCGTCAAGAAATGCCTATGGATTATTCACTTGCTGTTGAACCATTTGATGTTTGGGGATTTGATTACATGGGACTTTTTCCTTTCTCTAATGGGTATACACATATTTTGGTTGATGTTGATTATGTCACTAAATGGGTAGAAGCTATTCCAACTAGTAGTGATGATCACAACACCTCTATTAAAATGCTTAAGGAAGTTATTTTTCCAAGGATTGGAGTCCCTAGATATTTAATGACCGATGGTGGTTCACACTATATTCATGGTGCCTTCCGTAAAATGCTTGCCAAGTATGATGTTAACCATATAATTGCATCCCCTTATCATCCTTAGTCTAGTGGTCAAGTTGAACTTAGCAATAGAGAAATAAAGTTGATTTTACAAAAGACTGTCAATAGGTCCCGAAAGAATTGGTCTAAGAAAGTAGATGATGCACTTTGGGCTTATAGAACAGCTTATAAAAATCCTACGGGTATGTCTCCTTATAAAAAGGTTTATGGAAAAGGTTGTCATTTGACTCTTGAGTTAGAACATAAAGAATATTGGGAAATCAAAGAACTCAATTATGATTTCAAACTTGCCGGTGAAAAGAGGTTATTTGATATTAGCTCATTAGAAGAATGGAGAACCCAAGCTTATGAAAATGCCAAGTTGTTTAAAGAAAAAGTCAAAATATGGCATGATAAAATAATCCAAAAGTGTGAGTTCAAAGTCGGAGAATATGTTCTTTTGTACAACTCTCGTTTCAGATTCTTTGCAGGAAAAATCCTCTCAAAATGGGAAGGACCCTATGTTATCAAGGAGGTTTATCGGTCTGGAGCTATCAAAATAAATAATGTCAAAGGTACTAACCTGAAGGTTGTTAACGGGCGACGAATAAAACACTATATCTCAGGTACACCCATTAATATTGAAAGTAATATTATCCAAACTATGACACCGGAAGAACACCTAAAAGATTCCTTCCGGAACACTCCAGAATCATGAAAATAAGGAGGTGTGTGATACGGTAAGTAAACGGACTCCAAAAAATACGCAAAAATATTTTGTGTCAGTTTTGGAATATTTAGAAAATTAGGAAAATAAGAAACTTCCAGGAAGCGTACCCTGGTGGGCACAAGACACCAGGGGGCAGCCAGGCGCGCCCAGGTGGGTTATGCCCACCTACGGTACCTACTGGACTCCGTTTTTTTCTGTTTGCTTGTTTCCCAAGATAAAAAATCTTTATATTCCCCCCGAACCTATTGACCACCGTATCATGGAGAAATCTTCCGTTTTCTTCTCTTGTTGTTTTCCTGATAGATCTGAAAATATGTCATCCCAAGACTCCGAGGGTGAGAGCTACGTTGCTGACTTTGTCACAAACCCCAAGTCCTATGGGGATGTGGAGCACTATGGATGGACTTCGGAGGAAGATGAAGATGAATCATTCCCTCCTCGTTTCAAGAATGAGAGTATGGAGGCATTATTCAAGAGGATAATAAAGCTTGAGAAGGCAAATGATGAGTTGAGGATAGATAACTTTATCCTTTGGCATAAGCTGGAGGAAAATAAAGACAAGATCTCTACTTCATCACCACCACCTTCTTCTTCATCACCAAAAGAAAATTGAGTATCGGGTATGGCCACTCCCCTTGGCTACCGCCAAGCTTGGGGAAGGTGCCCCGATATCATATCATCCCTACTATCTTTTGCCTTTACTTATTTTAGTTCGATCCATGGTTATCTTTTGCTTTAGATGAATAAAAGTTTAGTTCGATCCTTTCTTTTTGAGAGTTTACTTAGTGATATATCCTTGTAATCGTGTGCGAGATATATAATAAAGTTTAGTTTGAGTTTTTGCTTTCTTTACTTTCATGTTTCAATAAAAATAAAGGGAAAAAAGAAAAGAAAGGAAAAAATAAGAAGAAAGGAAAAAAATGAAAAAGATCATATGCTAATCTTATGGTAGGTGATGACACCACATTAGGGAAAGTATAAGTAGGAAATTTTATTAGAGATTGACAAAGATAGCATTGGTAAATGATGCAACTCATGAAAGAATTAATAAGGGAAGAGAAGATTCACATATAAATACACTATCCTAGAAATCTTTTTTGATTGTGAGCCCCCATCAAAATATTATATGACAAAATTGTTGATGTTGGACAAGGAAGACGACTTAATGATTTATGTTTGCTCATATTCACATAGAAGTCATATTGTCATAGATCCTTTAACATGTGGTGATTGCCCCCTATCTTTGCCAGCCAAAAAATTCGCACTAAGTAGAGATACTACTTGTGCATCCAAAAACCCTTAAACCCAAATCTTATTTTCAAGAGTCCACCATACCTACCTAGGGATTGAGCAAGATCCCTCAAGTAAGTTGTCTTCGGTGCAAAAAGGCAATAAAAATTGCTTCTAAAAGTGTGAGATCATTTAGTGTAAGAGAAAATTGAGCGTTGTACGAACTTGTGATCGTGAATAATAAAAGCGACAAACCGCATAATAAAGTTCGCTATCACAAGGGGCAATACAACGTGACATTCTTTTGCACTAAGGAGTTGAGCATACAAACAAATAAGCGCATGGCAACCTCTGCTTCCCTCTATGAAGGGCGTATCTTTTACTTTTATGTATCTACTTTTATGCAAAGAGTCAAAGTTTTCTCTCTATTCCTTTTTATTTTTCTCCTTTGGCAAGCATCATGTGGTGAGGAAAGATCTAGGCACATATGTCCAGTTGAATATGGGTAGCATGAGTTATTATTGTTGACATCACCCTTGAGGTGAATACGTTGGGAGGCGAAACTATAAGCCCCTATCTTTCTATGTGCCCGGTTGAAACGTTTTGTTCATGTGTATGCGGTGAGTGTTATCAATCATAGAAGACTATATGATGGTTGAGTATGTGGACTTGACTAAAAGGCTCCGATACATGACCCTTCCTGAAAAACATGATGAATTGTAGTTGTAAAGTTGACTGAGAACATAGTTTGTTGGTTCCTAATAGAGTTTTTGCTTTATACTTCAATAGTGTGATGAATTGTCACTTATTCATGAGAAGTCTATGATAAAAGTTCTATGATAAAATTCTTATGTTTAAGTTTGTTGTTGTTATAATAATCAACATGATGCTTCTATGTTCATATTTTGTTTTTATCGACACCTCTCTCTCTCTCTAAGCATGTGGACATGTTTTTTGATTTCGGTTTTCGCTTGAGGACAAGCAAGGTCTAAGCTTGGGGGACTTGATATGTCCATTTTGCATCATGTTTTATTACAGTTATTTATGATGTTTTTATGCATAATAATGCTTTTTGGAGTAATTCTAATGCCTTTTCTCTCATAATTTACAAGGTACACACCAATAGGTAGAATTCCGGCAGCTGGAAATCTGGACCTAGAAAAGCTACGTCAGGCTACTTATTTTGCACAACTCCAAACAGCTTGAAACTTCATGAAGAATTTTTATGGAATATATGATGAATATTGGAGCAAATAAGTACCAAAGGAGGGCCACCAGGTGGGCACAACCCACCTGGGTGTGCCAGGGAGTCCAGGCGCGCCCTGGTGGGTTGTGCTCACCTAGGCCGACCTCCGATGCCCATCTTCTGGTATATAGGTCATTTTGACCTCGAAAAAAATAAGGAGATGACTTTCGGGATGGAGCGCCGTCGTCTCGAGGCGGAACTTGGGCAGGAGCACTTTTGCCCTCCGGTGGAGCGATTGCCCCGGGGGAACTTCCCTCCCGGAGGGGGAAATCATCGTCATCATCATCACCAACAACTCTCCCATCTTGGGGAGGGCAATATCCATATTCAACAACACCATCTAATCTCAAACCCTAGTTCATCTCATGTGTTCAATCTTGTTACCGGAACTATAGATTGGTGCTTGTGGGTGACTAGTATTGTTGATTACATCTTGTAGTTGATTACTCTATGGTTTATTTGGTGGAAGATTATATGTTCAGATCCAATATGCTATTTAATACCCCTATGATCTTGAGCATGATTATCATCTGTGAGTAGTTACTTTTGTTCTTGAGGTCACGGGAGAAATCATGTTGCAAGTAATCATGTGAACTTCGTATGTGTTCGATATTTCGATAGTATGTATGTTGTGATTCCCTTAGTGGTGTGATGTGAACGTCGAATACATGACACTTCACTATATTTGGGCCTAAGGGAATGCATTGTGGATTAGCAATTAGATGATGGGTTGCGAGAGTGACAGAAGCGTAAACCCCAGTTTATGCGCTAATCCGTAAGGGACCGATTGGATCCAAAAGTTTAATGCTACGGTTAGAATTTATTCTTCATACTTTTCTCGTAGTTGCGGATGCTTGCGGGAGGGTTAATCATAAGTAGGAGGTTTGTTCAAGTAAGAACAACAACTAAGCACCAGTCCACCCACATATCAAATTATCCAAGTAGCGAACACAAATCGAACCAACATGGTGAAATTGACTAGATGAAATTCCTGTGTACCCTCAAGAATATTTTGCTTATCATAAGAGACCATTTTTTCCTGTCCTTTGCCTCAAAAGGATTGGGCTACCTTGCTGCACTTTTGCTACTATTATTGTTACTTGCTCGTTACAAATTATCTTGCTATCAAACTACTGTGTTACTTACAATTTTAGCACTTGCAGACATTACCTTGCTTAAAACCACTTGTTATTTCCTTCCGGTTCTCGTTGGGTTCGACACTCTTACTTATCGAAAGGATCTACAATTGATCCCATATACTTGTGGGTCATCAATTATCGAGGAGTTTAGTAGCTTCTTCTAATGTAATTTCCATAAAAGATCCTCCTGCGACATGCTACTTATTGAGCTTGCGTTGGTTTTTCCCTTGAAGAGGAAAGGGTGATGCAGCAAAGTAGATATAAGTATTTCGCTTAGTTAGAGAACAATTGTATCAATCCAGTAGGAGACAATGCACAAATCACCAACACCTGCACAAACAATCGAACAACTTGCACCCAACGCGATAAAGGGGTTGTCAATCCCTTCACGGTTACTCGCAAAAGTGAGATCTGATAGAGATAGATGAAACTAAGCAAACAATAAAGTAAATATTTTTGGGTTTTTTGGTTTATAGATCGAAAAGTAAAAGACTGCAAAATACTAGATCGGAAACTTATATGATGGAAAATAGTAGATTGTAAACTTATATGAAGGGAAATAGACCCGGGGACCATAGGTTTCACTAGAGGCTTCTGATGTCGCTTAAAGCTACGTCGGTATTTCCCCAAAGAGGAAGGGATGATGCAGCACAGCGGCGGTAGATATTTCCCTCAGATATGAAACCAAGGTTATCGAACCAGCAGGAGAACCAAGCAACACAACGTAAACAGCCCATGCACACAAATAACAAATACTCACAACCCGACGTGTTAAAGGGGTTGTCAATCCCTTTCGTGTAATGGTGCTAGAAATTGGTGCGTGGACGGGAGAAAATTGTAATATATTGAATAAATAGATCACAAATAAAATAAAGTGCAGCAAAGTATTTTTGTATTTTTGGTTTAGTAGATTTGAAAATAAATGAAAGGAAAAAGTAGATTGCAAAGGCAAATAATATGAGAAAGAGACCCGGGGGCCGTAGGTTTCACTAGTGGCTTCTCTCGAGAAAAATAGCAAAGCGGTGGGTGAAAAAATTACTATTGGGCAATTGATAGAACTTCAAATACTCATGACGATATCCAGGCAATGATCATTACATAGGTATCATGTCCAAGATTAGTAGACCGACTTCTGCCTCCATCTATTACTATTACACCACACATCGGCCGCTATCCAGCATGCATCTAGTGTATTAAGTTCATGGAGAAACGGAGTAATGCAATAAGAATGATGACATGATATAGACAAGATCTAGCTATGTAGAGATAGACCCCATTGTTTTATCCTTAGTAGCAATGATGCATACGTGTCGGTTCCCTTTCTGTCACTGGGATCAAGCACCGTAAGATCGAACCCATGATGTCTCTTGAAGCTACCTAGGTATTTCCCCAAAGAGGAAGGGTTGATGCAGCACAATGGCAGTAGGTATTTCCCTCAGATATGAAACCAAGGTTATCGAACCAGTAGGAGAACCAAGCAACACAACGTAAACATCCCCTGTATGTCGGTGAGAACGACACCTATGGGATCACGGTGAATCCCTTCTACGGTTGGTGGGCGCGGGGCTGTGGAAAGAGCGGGTTTAGAAGGTCAACACGGGGGAGTTTATCCAGGTTCAGGCCGCAAGTGATGTGTAATACCCTACTCCTGCTGGTTTGTGTCTATCTGGTGTTCTTGGACTAGCTACAAAGTGTGAGGGTCCAAAAAGTTCGAATCCCCTCATAGTACGCTGCGGGCCTCCTTTTATAGTCAAAGGGCTGCCATAGTGGCACACAGGAGGTGGAAAGTTGTATAGTAGTCGCGTTTATCACCTGACATCACGGGACAAAACGCATTAAATGCGCTACTTAGGTTTGCTTTATAGGGGACCGCGATGAAGCCCGTCCCGTCCGTCGCCGCTTCGCCTTGCTCCGACACGCGCATAGGCCAACGAGGCACGCAACGCCATGTAGGCTGGCAGGCTGCTGAGCCAGCATGGTGGCAGGGTCTTCATGAAGATCTGCATGCCACCACGTTGGTTCTTCACTAGTTGGCTTAGGAGCCACCTACTGCCACGTGGGTACCTGCTTAGTTGGTGGGTCGGCCACTGAGCTGGGGCGGCGATGGGGCGGCAAGGCCTTGTCGCGTTCTTGCTGATCTTCCCGGCAAGGGTCTGGCTGGGGCCTTGTGGGCGCCCTCGGCAAGAGTCTTGCCTGGGCCTCGTGGGTATCTTTGGCATGAGCCTTGCCGGGGCCTCGTGGGCATCCTCGGCAAGGGGCCTTGCTATTTTTCTTGTTTCTTGGTTCCTGTCTAGGCCTTGCAGGCCCTTGTCTTCATAAACATATGCATGCCACCATGGAGGCGCCTCCCGGGCCTTGGTTCCAATGTGGTTGATGGTGTCGGGACTCTTAGACTCAAGCGTGGCGGCCTTGTTGGTGTTCGGCAAGTCGCCCCGGCAAGGCTCTTGCCGGTGCCGTGAAGGCCACCCCGGCAAGGGCCTTGCCGGGAGAGTTTCACCTCGCCCCTCTGCTCTTCATGCCTGTGGCCTCGAGCACGGCTCTAGTAGTCTTGGGTCTTTGCTTCCTCTTCTGTCCCGCCCAGCGCGGCCGCAGGCATGTGGCTGTGACTGCCCGCGCACAAGTAAAGGGGTACAAAAAGGACCCCTACTTTTCTACACCGACAGGAGCCCCCGGGCCTAGGCCACATATAAGTGCAGAGCATTATTGGGCCAGGCCCAGAAATGTGCATGGGTACGCGTGGCAGAGTTTTACCGACGTAACTCCCTTGCCAATTGCGCTTCCCCATGACTCGCGTTGAATGCGTGACGTGGGGGTCGTGCGTGGGGCGGTTGATGCACGCCTATGTCACATCGTGGTAAATGGTAAGGAAGTGGCCCGTGCCTTCCCCATAAAAAAGTAGAAACCACAGGCGCGCTGCTCATTTACCCCCTGTGCCTTCTCCAATCTCGAAACTGCCGCTCCCTTCTTCCTCCTCAAGCTTTTGCCTTTGCTCGCCGCAGCCGCGCCCTCACAGCCCTTAGTCCTCCATCCCCTCTCAGTTTCCATGGCGCCCAAGACAGGCACAGTCAAAGGGGTGGCCAAGGATGTCGGGGAGAAAGAGGTGCCGAAGAGCGAATTGGCGGTGCTGCGGACGCAGCACCCCTATTTCCCCCCGACGGTCAATGCGGTCCACCTCAGGCACTACTTCAAGCCCCTGTGGGGGAGGAAGACGACGGGGCACCCTGCTACGCACATCATCCCTGCCGATTTCGCCATGTCCGGCATAGATCGCTACCCCTTCTTCATCGATTGCTTTTCTTGCGGGCTCTGCCCCCCTTTCTCTGATTTCTTCAACGACATCATGCACACGTATGGCTTTCACCTCCTCGACTTTATACCGAATGTCGTGGCATGCATGGCCTTCTTCGCCCATCTCTGCGAGGGCTTTGCCGGAGTGCTCCCCAGCACGACGCTCTTCGTCACTACTTCTATCCTCGCATCCAGACAGGGGACACCATTTTTGGGTGCATCACCTGGATCCCGAGGACCCAGGAGAAGGGCACGTACCCGGAGGGTGCCCAGAAGGAGAGGTGGGACGAGTGGCGGGGCATGTGGCTCTGGATCAAGGAGGAGGATCTGTAGGAGTTCTGCCAAGTTTTTCAGAGCCCGCCGACCCGCCGCAAGGACTGGGGCGACCTTGATGTCAATGACAAGAAGCTCACGGTCACCACCACCAGGATCCATCGCCTCACCATGGTCGGGCTCGCCATTGAGATGATTGGGGCCGATTTCATTCATCGCTAAATCGCTCCACTGCACAACAAGGGGAGGCCGGCCTAGGACTTCAGGAGTGCGGCCCATGTCATGAGGCTCCGGCCTGGCCTGAAGCATAACTTCACAGTGCTGGGGTATGCCCAATTTTTGTCAGAGGCTCTTCCTGCTCAATGTGGATGACGACGGCAGGGCTGAGAGGACTGACAAGGCCGCGAAGGCTGGCAAGGCCGTCAAGGGGCCCCTGTTTGGGTTGCTGGCGGGAGTGGTCCCGCTGAGCAACAACTCTCGCCAGTCCACCATCATCGCCAAGATGCCGGACTTCAACGCGCACAGCCTCGACCCGGCCTGGGCCGAGCCGCCAGCAGAGAAAGTGTAGGAGTTTTTCAACAACTTGTCGGAGGGCTATGTCCGTGACGAGCCACGGCTCATCCGCGACACCACCAAGGAGGAGCTGGACTACATCGCCGCCAGGGCAGCGTAAGCGGCGCTTGAAAAGGAAGCCGGCAGCGCCAGCGCCGTGGAGGATGAGGGCGACATAGCCATGGAGGAGAAGGAGCTCGCCCAATGGGTGGTGTCTGCCAGGGAGGCCAGCGGCGCCGGCGTTGGGGCCCTCCTTATTGAACATGCGGTGACGAGTCGGCCGAAGAGGAAGCCGAAGTGGGCGACCCTCCATCCGCGGGGAAGAAATGCGTCCTGCGGCGGGCCAGCTCCGGCGAGCCGGTCCCGTACGGCGGGACCACGCATCGGTAACCGGCTCAGGAGCAGCTCGTGCGCCAGGCGAGGGTGATGAAGGCCGTGGCAGCGAAGAAGATAGCGACTGCCTCCTCCTCGTCCAAGCGGCACCAGACCCCATCTCCTTCTCCCCCTCCCTCGGACAGCACCCTCGAGGCCGAATTCTACTTTGGATCTTTTAGCCCAAATACGAAGAGGAAACCAGTGGGGGAGGAGATGGAGGACGAGTAAATATTTCACCCCCCCCATCATCTCCTGACCTCACGCCCGTGTTATCCTCTTTTGATTTGATGTTATCTTCACAGGGACACGGAGACGCTGGCCCAGAGGATGGCAAATAGGGCCAAGTCCTCGACGGGCGACAAGCCCCCGGCGGGTACTTCGCGTATGCCGGTGTTGGTGGAGAGCAGCCCGGACAGCAGCCCCCGACACAACCCTCGCTTCAGCCCCCAGTGTGAGTTCATCACTCACTCCTTCACTGATGAGCATTGGGGTGTGAATTATTGATGCTGGCCTTGCCGGGTTTGCAGGAGAAGGACGGTAGTAGGAGGAGCCGTCGAGGGCCACTCTGAACACGCCGCCCCCTCGACTACGCCGCCCAGAGGGGCGTCCCCGGCAAGGGCATCCACCCCCGAGCCCACGCATATGGAGGAGGAGGAGGCGAGCTTGGGTGCCGGTGGTTCTGCCCCGGCAACGAATGTTGCTAGGGAGGGCGCCACTTCTTCCTATCCCGATGTGGGTAAGTTGTTTACTTCCCGTCCCTGTTCTTTCTTCTTCTTTTCGAACCTTGATCTTGGCTCCGTCTCATTCCCTTTATTGGTATCCAGACCCTTCCTCGGGGACCGGGAGGATATTAACATCGTCATCGGGGAGGTCATTAAGGACGCCGAGGCTGAGGCCAACAAGATTGCCGCCGAGGAGGCCACCAAGACCACCGCTAAGGAGGCCGCCAAGGGGCCTGCCGGGGAGGCTGGCAAGGCCGTTCCCGAGGAGGCTGGCAAGGCGGAGCGGATCTTGAGGAGCGCATCACCGAGACGCAGGCCTGGTTCTGCGAGGCTCGTTAAGAACTGAGGTTGCCTAGGGTTTGCTAGCTGAGCGCAAACATGAGCTCATTTTGAAGCAGACTGACGTCGACAAGGCCTAGGAGGCGGCAAAGGAATAGGCCGCCAAGGACGAGGCCGCTCGGCGACAACACCAGGCTCTGCTGAACTCCCAGGAGGATGACCTTGCCGCCCGTGAGGAGGCGCTCGCCGCCACACTCCATGGCAAGGACGAGGAGGTCGAGAAGCTCGTCGTGCAGCAAACCCAGGAGCTGGAGCAGAGGCACAAAGAGGCACTGAATGTTCAGGCACTGGTCCATGCCGACAAGGTGAAGGAGCTGGAGCTGGAGCGGGAGGAGCTGAAGAAGGTGGCCTCGAAGTTGACGAAGGAGAGGGACACGGCCAACCGCTCTTTGGCGGATGCCCAGGACGCAGTCTTCGACAAGGCCAAGCTGCTCTCCGAGGCCAATGACTCCATCAACGATCTGAAGTTGAAGCTGGACGGCTTGGAGGGGAAGCTTTCTGAGGCCGGGGCTCGTGAGGAGACTCTAAACAAGGTCCTGGAGGAAGAGAAGCAGCTGCGGAGCAATGATGCTGCCGAACATAAGGAGTACGCGAAGGGCGAAAACCTTTGGATTAGCCGCCTCATCGACGTCGCCGGCAGGATCACCATGAAGCTGGCCGCCATGGGGATGCCGAATGTCGGGTACTCCCAAGAACTGAACGTGAGTCCCAATGCCAGGCTGACTATGTTCTTCGAGGGCGTCCTTGGAGCCTTGGAGCAGTTATGTTCCAACCGAGCAACCTCTCTGGCCAATGAGGCCCGGAAGCTCTGCCAGGGCGCCCTGACCAAGGTCCTCACCAAGGTGGCATACTGGAACCCCAACGAAGACTTCGCCACCGCGCTAAAGAGCTTGCCGGAGGATGTGGACCTCACGGCGCTCAAGGAGCGTATCAAGCCCATCATCAAGCGCGTCGACGGGGTTCAGAGTTTGGAGGGCCAGCGCCGAGACTAGGCACCCCGTTTCTCTTTGCCGCTGCGAGTTCATGACGAAGACGATTTTATCTTAAGTTAGAACCGCAGCAACAATTGATGTAATATAACTCTGTAGTACTTTTTAAAACGATGCATGCTATTTTCCTGTTCGGTTTTTCTTGGTATGTACGCCCTATGCTTAGTTGGACAGGCTTGCCGGCACGTAAACCCAAGACGTGGCGCTTTGAGGACGGATCCTTAGCAGCCTACCGGGTGCGCTCGCTGCCGGGCGAACCACCTTACCGCTCTCAGCGCGGCCGCTTGAACTATTGAGCGAACTCAAAACAGGACAAGGGCATTGCCAATAGCAGATAGGCCATCATGCCGATCTCAACGCGGTCGCTCGAACTGTTGAGCGGACTCGAAACAGAACAAAGGCGTTGCCAATAGCGGGAGGGTCCCATCACATATAGGTTTTCCATGCAAAGAGTGAGATCTTTCGAGGAAAATAACTCTATAAAAGAAAAGGGAATTACTCAAAGTTTTGTGCGACTTTGCGTTTTGCGGCCACGCAGATGATCGTTGTTCCCGCGGACGGCACCAGCGTGCGGCTGATTGATGTCGCCTTCTCTTCTCGGGCCACCGCGATGGTGGAGTTAATAAGTTGACTTAAAAACCAGATTTTCACAGCTTGCGCCCCCTACCTGGTGGGCCAAAGATGTCGGTGAGAATGACACCTATGGGATCACAAGGAATCCCTTCTACGGTTGACGGGCGCGGGGCTATGGAAAGAGCGGGTTTAGAAGGTCAACACGGGGGAGTTTATCCAGGTTCGGGCCGCAAGTGATGCGTAATACCATACTCCTGCTGGTTTGTGTTTATCTAGTGTTCTTGGACTAGCTACAAATTCTGCAGGGTCCAAAAAGTTCGAATCCCCTCACGGTACATCGCGGGCCTCCTTTTATAATCAAAGGGGCTGCCACAGTGGCACACAGGGGGTGGAAAGTTGTATAGTAATTGAGTTTATCGCCTGACATCACGGGACAAAATGCATTAAATGCGCTACTTAGGTGTCCTCTTCCTTTATCGAGGACGGCGACGAAGCCCGTACCATCCGTAGCCGCTTCGCCTTGCTTCAACACGCGTCCAAGCCAACGAAGCATGCAGCGCCATGTAGGCTGGCAGGCTGCTGAGCCAGCATGGTGGCAGGGTCTTCATGAAGATCTACATGCCACCACGTAGGTGCTTGACTAGTTAGCTTAGGAGCCACGTACTGCCACGTGTATACCTGCTTAGTTGGTGGGCCGGCCGCTGAGTTGGGGCGGCGATCGGGCGGCAAGGCCTTGCCGCGGTATTGCTGATCTTCCCGGCAAGTGTCTTGCCGGGGCATTGTGGGCGCCCTCGGCAAGAGTCTTGCTGGGGTGTCGTGGGTATCTTTGGCAGGAGCCTTGCCGGGGCCTCGTGGGCATCCTCGGCAAGGGGTCTTGCTATTGTCTTGTTTCTTGGTTCCTATCTAGGCCTTGC
This sequence comes from Triticum dicoccoides, assembly GCF_002162155.2. Taxonomy (NCBI): domain Eukaryota; kingdom Viridiplantae; phylum Streptophyta; class Magnoliopsida; order Poales; family Poaceae; genus Triticum; species Triticum dicoccoides. The sequence continues at coordinate 196,332,116 of NC_041388.1, read as the reverse complement.
AGGCACTTTGTCTTCACAAAGATTTGCATGCCACCATGGAGGCGCCTCCCGAGTCTTGGTTCTGATGTGGTTGATGGCGTCGGGACTCTTAGACTCAAGGGTGGCGCCTTGTTGCTGTTGGGAAAGTCGCCCCGGCAAGGCTCTTGCCGGGGCCGTGAAAGCCACCCCGGCAAGGGCCTTGCCTGGCGAGTTTCACCTCGCCCCTCTGCTCTTCATGCCTGTGGCCTCGAGCACGGCTCTAGTAGTCTTGGGTCTTTGCTTCCTCTTCTGTCCCGCCTAGCGCGGCCGCACGCATGTGGCTGCGACTGCCCACGCACAAGTAAAGGGGTACAAAAAGAACTCCTACTTTTGTACACCGACAGGAGCCCCCGGGCCTGGGCCACATATAAGCACGGAGCATTATTGGGCCAGGCCCAGAATGGTGCGCGGGTACGCGTGGCAGAGTTTTACCGCAGTAACTCCCTCGCCAGTTGCGCTTCCCCACGGCTCGCGTTGAATGCGTGACGTGGGGGTCGTGCGTGGGGCAGTTGATGCACGCCTGCATCACATCATGTTAAATGGTAAGGAAGCAGCCCGCGCCTTCCCCGTAAAAGGAGAAACTACACGCGCATTGCTCATTTACCCCCAGTGCCTTCTCCAATCTTGGAACCGTCACTCCCTTCTTCCTCCTCAAGATTTTGCCTTTGCTCGCGTCGTCACGCCATCACTGCCCTTAATCCTCCATCCCATCTTAGTTGCCATGGCGCCCAAGACATGCAAAGGCAAAGGGGTGTCCAAGGACGTCGGGGAGAAAGAGGCGCCGACAAGGCCCTTGTCGGGGCCGTGAAGGCCACCCCGGCAAGGGCCTTTCCGTGGGAGTTTCACCTTGCCCCTCTGCTCTTCATGCCTCTGGCCTCGAGCACGGCTCTAGTAGTCTTGGGTCTTTGCTTCCTGTTCTATCCCTCCCAGTGCGGCCGTAGGCGTGTGGCTGCGAGTGCCCACACACAAATAAAGGGGTACAAAAAGTACCCCTACTTTTGTACACCGACACTGCACAAATATAACAAATACTCGCAACCCTACGTGTCAAAGGGGTTGTCAATCATTTTCAGGTAGCGATGCCAGAAATTGGTGCGTGGACAGGAGAAAGTTGTAATAGATTGAATAAGTAGATTGCAAATAAAATAAAGTGCAGCAAAGTATTTTTGTATTTTTGGTTTAGTAGATTTGAAAATAAATGAAAGGAAAAAGTAGATTGCAAAGGAAAATAATATGAGAAAGAGACCCAGGGGCCGTAGGTTTCAGTAGTGGCTTCTCTCGAGAAAAATAGAAAATGGTGGGTGAACAAATTACTATTGGCAATTGATAGAACTTCAAATACTCATGACGATATCCAGGCAATGATCATTACATAGGTATCATGTCCAAGATTAGTAGACCGACTTCTGCCTCCATCTATTACTATTACACCACACATCGACCGCTATCCAGCATGCATCTAGTGTATTAAGTTCATGGAGAAACGGAGTAATGCAATAAGAATGATGACATGATATAGACAAGATCTAGCTATGTAGAGATAGACCCCATTGTTTTATCCTTAGTAGCAATGATGCATACGTGTCGGTTCCCTTTCTGTCACTGGGATCAAGCACCGTAAGATCGAACCCATGATGTCTCTTGAAGCTACCTAGGTATTTCCCCAAAGAGGAAGGGTTGATGCAGCACAATGGCAGTAGGTATTTCCCTCAGATATGAAACCAAGGTTATCGAACCAGTAGGAGAAACAGAGTAATGCTATAAGAACAATGACATGTAGACAAGATCTTGAAGGAAATATGCCCTAGAGGCAATAATAACGTTGTTATTTATATTTCCTTATATCATGATAAATGTTTATTATTCATGCTAAAATTGTATTAACCAGAAACTTAGTACATGTGTGAATACATAGACTAACAGAGTGTCACTAGTTTTCCTCTACTTGACTAGCTCGTTGAATCAATGATGGTTACGTTTCCTAACCATAGACATGAGTTGTCATTTGATTAACGGGATCACATCATTAGAGAATGATGTGATTGACTTGTCCCATCTGTTAGCTTAGCAAGATTATTGTTTAGTTTGTTGCTATTGCTTTCTTAACTTATACATGTTCCTATGACTATGAGATCATGCAACTCCCAAATATCGGAGGAACACTTTGTGTGCTACCAAACGTCACAACGTAACTAGGTGATTATAAAGGTGCTCTACATGTGTCTCCGATGGTGTTTGTTGAGTTGGCATAGATCGAGATTAGGATTTGTCACTCTGATTGTCGGAGAGGTATCTTTGGGCCCTCTCGCTAATGTACATTACTATAATCCTTGCAAGCAATGTAGCTAATGAGTTATTTACGTGATGTAGCATTACGGAACGAGTAAAGAGACTTGCCGGTAACGAGATTGAACTAGGTATTGAGATACCAACGATCAAATCTCGGCCAAGTAACATACCGATGACAAACGGAACAACGTATGTCGTTATGTGGTTTGACCAATAAAGATCTTCATAGAATACGTAGGAACCAATATGAGCATCCAGGTTCCGCTATTGGTTATTGACCGAAGACGTGTCTTGGTCATGTCTACATAGTTCTCAAACCCGTAGGGTCCGCACGCTTAACGTTCGGTGGCGATCATATTATGAGTTTATGTGTTTTGATGTACCAAAGGTAGTTCAGAGTCCCGGATATGATCACAGACATGACGAGGAGTCTCTAAATGGTTGAGACATAAAGATTGATGTACTGGACAATTATATTTGGACATCAGAATGGTTCCGGATGAGATCGGGCATTTACCGATGTACCGAGAGGTTACCGGAACCCTCCGGGAGGTATATGGGCCTTATTGGGCCATAGTGGGAGAGAGGAGAAGGGAGGAAAGGAATTTTTTTGAAATTACTACATTCCCCAACAGTGGCATCTGAGCCAGGTTTATGCGTAGATGTTATATGCACGAGTAGAACACAAAGGAGTTGTGGGCGTGGGTATATACATATTGCTTGCTGTCACTAGTTGATTCTTGATTCGGCTGTATTGTTGGATGAAGCGGCCCAAACCGATATTACGCGTAAGCTTACGCGAGACTGGTTCTACCGCCGTGCTTCACACACAGGTGGCTAGTGGGTGTTAGTTTCTCCAGCTTTAGTTGAATCGGATTCAATGAACAAGGTTCTTTCTGAAGATCAAAAAGCAATCACTATACCGCATTGTGGTTTTTGATCCATAGGTTTGAACGGTTCTTGCTCAGCCCATAGCAGCCACGTAAAACTTGCAACAACAAAGTAGATGACATCTAACTTTTTTTGCAGGGCATGTTGTGATGTGATATGGTCAAGACATGATGCTAAATTTTATTATATGAGATGATCATGTTTTGTAACACAGTTATCGGCAACTGGCAGGAGCCATATGGTTTCCTCTTTATTGTATGAAATGCAATCGCCATGTAATTGCTTTACTTTATCACTAAGAGGGAGCGATAGTCATTGAAGCAATAGTTGGCGAGACGACAACGATGCTTCGATGGAGATCAAGGTGCCAAGCCGGTGACGATGGTGATCATGATGGTACTTTGGACATGCAGATCAAAGGCACAAGATGACGATGGCCATATCATATCACTTATATTGATTGCATGTGATTCTTATCCTTTATGCATCTTATCTTTCTTAGTTCGATGGTAGCATTATAAGATGATCTCTCACTAAATTTCAAGGTATAAGTGTTCTCCCTGAGTATGCATCGTTGCTACAGTTCCTCGTGCTGAGACACGGCGTGATGATCGGATGTGATAAGCTCTACGTTCACATACAATGGTTGCAAGCCAGTTTTGCACACGAGGAATACTCGGGTTAAACTTGACGAGCCTAGCATATGCAGATATGGCCTCGAAAGACTGAGACCGAAAGGTCGAGCGTGAATCATATAGTACATATGATCAACATAGTGATGTTCACCATTGAAAACTACTCCATCTCACGTGATGATCGGACATGGTTTAGTTTGTGTGGATCACGTGATCACTTAGATGGTTAGAGAGATGTCTATCTAAGTGGGAGTTCTTAAATAATTTGATTAACTGAACTTTAATTTATCATGAAATTGCATGTGATTCTTATCTAACTGGTAGTATTTTGCATGTCTATGTTGTTGTAGATAGATGGCCCGTGTTCTTGTTCCGTTGGATTTTAATGCGTTCCTAGAGAAAGCTAAGTTGAAAGATCATGGTCGCAACTACATGGACAGGGTCCGTAACTTGAGGATTATCCTCATTGCTGCACAGAAGAATTACGTCCTGGAAGCACCGCTAGGTAACAAACCCGCTGCAGGAGCAACGCCAGGTGTTTTGAACACCTGGCAGAGCAAAGCTGATGACTACTCGATAGTTCAGTGTGCCATGCTTTATGGCTTAGAACCGGGACTTCAACGATGTTTTGAACATCATGGAGCATATGAGATGTTCCAGGAGTTGAAGTTAATATTTCAAGAAAATGCCCGGATTGAGATATATGAAGTATCCAATAAGTTCTACAGCTGCAGAAGAATAGTTTCTGTCAGTGAACATATACTCAGAATGTCTGGGTACCACAACCACTTGACTCAACTAGGAGTTAATCTTCCTGATGATAGTGTCATTGACAGAGTTCTTCAATCACATCCACCAAGCTACAAGATCTTCGTGATGAACTATAATATGCAAGGGATGGATAAGACGATTCCTGAGCTCTTCGCAATGCTAAAGGCTGCGGAGGTAGAAATCAAGAAGGAGCATCAAGTGTTGATGATCAACAAGACCACCAGTTTCAAGAGAAAGGGTAAAGGGAAGAAGGGGAACTTCAAGAAGAACGGCAAGCCAGTTGATGCTGAAGTGAAGAAACCCAAGTCTGGACCGAAGCCTGAGACTGAGTGCTTCTACTGCAAAGGAACTGGTCACTGGAAGCGAAAATGCCCCAAGTATTTGGCGGAGAAGAAGGATGGCAAAGTGAAAGGTATATTTGTTATACATGTTACTGATGTGTACCTTACTAATGCTCGCAGTAGTGCCTTGGTATTTGATACTGGTTCAGTTGCTAACATTTGCAACTCGAAATAGGGGCTATGGATTAAGCGAATATTGGCTAAGGGCGAGGTGATGATGCATGTGGGAAATGGTTCCAAAGTCGATGTGATCGCCGTCGGTACGCTACCTCTACATCTACCTTCGGGATTAGTTTTAGACCTAAATAATTGTTATTTGGTGCCAGCGTTGAGCATGAACATTATATATGTATCTTGTTTGATGCGAGATGGTTATTCATTTAAATCAGAGAATAATGGTTGTTCTATTTATTTGAGTAATGTCTTTTATGGTCATGCACCCTTGATGAGTGATCTATTTTTACTAGATCTTGATAGTAGTGATACACATGTTCATAGTATTGAAGCCAAAAGATGCATAGTTGATAATGATAGTGCAACTTATTTGTGGCACTGCCATTTAGGTCATATTGGTGTAAAGCGCATGAAGAAACTCCATTTTGATGGACTTCTGGAATCACTTGATTATGAATCACTTGGCACTTGCGAACCATGCCTCATGGGCAAGATGACTAAAACTCCGTTCTCCGGAACAATGGAGCGAGCAACAGAGTTATTGGAAATCATACATACTGATGTATGTGGTCCAATGAACATTGAAGCTCGCGGCGGATATCATTATTTTCTCACATTCACAGATGATTTGAGCAGATATGGGTATATCTACTTAATGAAACATAAGTCTGAAACATTTGAAAAGTTCAAAGAATTTCAGAGTGAAGTGGAAAATCATCGTAACAACAAAATTAAGTTTCTACTATCTGATCGTGGAGGTGAATATTTGAGTTATCAGTTTGTACTTCATTTGAAACAATATGAAATCGTTTCTCAACTCACGCCACCTGGAACACCACAACATGATGTGTGCCCGAATGTTGTAACCGCACTTTATTAGATATGGTGCGATCTATGATGTCTCTCACTGATTTACCGCTATCATTTTGGGGTTATGCTTTAGAGACGGCTGCATTCACGTTAAATAGGGCACCATCTAAATCCGTTGAGACGACACCTTATGAACTGTGGTTTGGCAAGAAACCCAAGTTGTCGTTTCTTAAAGTTTGCGGTTGTGATGCTTATGTGAAAAAGGTTCAACCTGATAAGCTCGAACCCAAATCGGAGAAATGTGTCCTCGTAGGATACCCAAAGGAGACTGTTGGGTACACCTTCTATCACAGATCTGAAGGCAAGATATTCGTTGCTAAGAATGTATCCTTTCTTAAGAAGGAGATTCTCTCGAAAGAAGTGAGTGGGAGGAAAGTAGAACTTGACGAGGTAATTGTACCTTCTCCCTTGTTGGAAAGTAGTTCATCACTGAAATCAGTTCCAGTGATTCCAACACCAGTAAGTGAGGAAGCTAATGATGATGATCATTAAACTTGTGATCAAGTTACTACCGAACCTCATAGGTCAACCAGAGTAAGATCCGCACCAGAGTGGTACGGTAATCCTGTTGTGGAAGTCATGTTACTTGACCATGATGAACCTATGAACTATGAGGAAGCGATGATGAGCCCAGATTCCGCAAAATGGCTTGAGGCCAAGAAATCTGAGATGGGATCCATGTATGAGAACAAAGTATGGACTTTGGTTGACTTGCCCGATGAACGGCATGCCATAGAGGATAAATGGATCTTCAAGAAGAAGACTGATGCTGACGGTAATGTTACTGTCTACAAAGCTCAACTTGTTGCAAAAGGTTTTCGACAAGTTCAAGGAGTTGACTATGATGAGACCTTCTCACCCATAGTGATTCTTAAATCCGTCCGAATCATGTTAGTAATACCACATTTTATGATTATATGAAATTTGGAAAATGGATGTCAAAACTTCATTCCTTAATGGATATCTTAAAGAAGAATTGTATATGATGCAACTAGAAGGTTTTGTCGATCTAAAAGGTGCTAACAAAGTGTGCAAGCTCCAGCGATGCATTTATGGACTGGTGCTGCCTCTCTGAGTTGGAATATACGCTTTGATTGTGTGATCAAAGCATATGGTTTTATACAGACTTTTGGGGAAGCCTGTATTTACAAGAAAGTGAGTGGGAGCTCCGTAGCATTTCTGATATTATATGTAGATGACATATTGTTTATCGGAAATGATACTGAATTTCGGAATAGCATAAAAGGATACTTGAATAAGAATTTTTCAATGAAAGACCTCAGTGAAGCTGCTTATATATTGGGCATCAAGATCTATAGAGATAGATCAAGACGCTTAATTGGACTTTCACAAAGCACATACCTTGATAAAGTTTTGAAGAAGTTCAAAATGGATCAGGCAAAGAAAGGGTTCTTGCCTGTATTTCCAGGTGTGAAGTTGAGTCAGACTCAATGCCCGACCACTGCAGAAGATAGAGAGAAAATGAAAGGTTTTCCCAATGCTTCAGCCATAGGCTCTATCATGTATGCAATGTGTACCAGACCTGATGTGTGCCTTTCTATCAGTTTAGCATGGAGGTACCAAAGTAATCCAGGAGTGGATCACTGGACATCGGTCAAGAATATACTGAAATACCTGAAAAGGACTAAGGATATGTTTCTCGTATATGGAGGTGACAAAGAGCTCGACGTAAACGGTTATGTTGATGCAAGCATTGACACTGATCCGGATGACTCTAAGTCACAAACCGGATACGTTTTTTTATTAAATGGTGGACCTGTCAGTTGGTGTAGTTCCAAGCAGAGCGTCGTGGCGGGATCTACGTGTGAAGCAGAATAAATAGCTGCTTCGGACGCTGCAAATGAAGGAGTCTGGATGAAGGAGTTCATATCCGATCTAGGTGTCATACCTAGTGCATCGGGTCCAATGAAAGTCTTTTGTGACAATACTGATGCAATTGCCTTGGCAAAGAAATCCAGATTTCACAAGAGAACCAAGCACATCAAGAGAAGCTTCAATTCCATCCGTGATCAAGTCAAGGAGGGAGACAAAGAGATTTGCAGGACACATACGGATCTGAATATTGCATACCCGTTGACTAAGCCTCTCTCACGAGCAAAACATGATCAAGACCAAGACTCCATGGGTGTTAGAATCATTACAATGTAATCTAGATTATTGACTCTAGTGCAAGTGGGAGACTAAAGGAAATAATAAAGTTATTATGTATATTTGCTTATATCATGATAAATGTTTATTATTCATGCTAGAATTGTATTAACCGGAAACTTAGTACATGTGTGAATACATAGACACAGAGTGTCACTAGTTTTCCTCTACTTGGCTAGCTTGTTGAATCAATGATGGCTATGTTTCCTAACCATAGACATGAGTTGTCATTTGATTAACGTGATCACATCATTAGAGAATGATGTGATTGACTTGACCCATCCGTTAGCTTAGCACGATGATCGTTTAGTTTGTTTCTATTGCTTTCTCCATAACTTATACATGTTCCTATGACTATGAGATCATGCAACTCCCGAATACCGGAGGAACACTTTGTGTGCTACCAAACGTCACAACAAAACTGGGTGCTTATGAAGGTGCTCTACAGGTTTCTTCGATGGTGTTTGTTGAGTTGGCATTGATCGAGATTAGGATTTTTCACTCTGATTGTCAAAGAGGTATCTCTGGGCCCTCTCGGTAATGTACATCACTATAAGCCTTGCAAGCAATGTAGCTAATGAGTTAGTTATGGTATGTTGCATTATGGAACGAGTAAAGAGACTTGCCAGTAATGAGATTGAACTAGGTATTGAGATACCGACGATCAAATCTCGGGCAAGTAACATACCGATGACAAAGGGAACAACGTATATTGTTATGCGGTTTGACTGATAAAGATCTTTGCAAAATATGTAGGAACCAATATGAGCATCTAGGTTCTGCTATTGGTTATTGACCGAAGACGTGTCTCAGTCATGTCTACATAGTTCTCGAACCCGTAGGGTCCACACGCTTAACGTTCGGTGACGATCGATATTATGAGTGTATGTGTTTTGATGAACCGAAGGTTGTTCGGAGTCCCGTATGTGATCACGGGCATGAGGAGGAGTCTCAAAATGGTCGAGACATAAAGATCAATATATTGGATGACCATATTTGGACGTCGGAATGGTTGCGGGTGAGTTCGGGCATATGCCGGAGCACCGGGAGGTTACTGGAACCCCCCGGGGGGTATATGGGCCTTATTGGGCCATAGTGTGAGAGAAGAGAGGGGGGCCTAGGAGGAGGCGTGCCCCCCTCAAGCCCAATCCAAATTAGGTGGGGGATCGCCCCCCCCCCCCTTTCCTTTCCCCTCTCTCCCCTTCCTTGTCTCCTAATCCTACTCGCGTGGGAGTAGAACTCCCCTTGGGGCGCGCCTAGGAGGCCGGCCCGCTCCCCCTCCTCCAATCCTTTATATACGGGGGAGGGGGCACCCCATAGACACACAAGTTGATCATTGATCTCTTAGCCATGTGCGGTGCCCCCTCCACCATAATCCACCTCGGTCATATCGTAGTGGTGCTTAGGCGAAGCCCTGTTCCGATAGCATCATCATCACCGTCATCACGCCGTCATGCTGACGAAGCTCTCCCTCGACACTCTGCTGGATCGTGAGTTCGTGGGACGTCACCGAGCCGAATGTGTGCAGATCGCAGAGGTGCCGTACTTTTGGTACTGGATCGGTCGATCGTGAAGACGTACGACTACATCAACCGCGTTGTCATAACGCTTCCACTTACGGTCTACGAGGGTACGTAGATAACACTCTCCCCTCTCATTGCTATGCATCACCATGATCTTGCGTGTGCGTAGGAATTTTTTTGAAATTACTATGTTCCCCAACAGATCTATCTATGCAGAGATAGATCCCATCGTTTTATCCTTAGTAGCAACGATACATACGTGTCGGTTCCCTTTCTGTCACTGGGATCAAGAACCATAAGATCGAACCCACTACAAAGCACCTCTTCCCATTGCAATATAAATAGATCAAGTTGGCCAAACAAAACCCAAATATCGAAGAAGAAATACGAGGCTATAAGAAATCATGCATAAAAGAGATCAAAGAAACTCAAATACTTTCATGGATATAAAAAGAGATAGATCTGATTATAAACTCAAAGTTCATCGGAACCCAACAAACACACCGCAAGAGTTACATCATATGGATCTACAAGAGACCATTGTATTGAGAATCAAGAGAGAGAGAAAGAGAGGAAGCCATCTAGCTACTAACTACGGACCCGAAGGTCTACAAAGAACTACTCATGCACAATCAGAGAGGCACCAATGGAGGTGGTGAACCCCATCCGAGATGGTGTCTAGATTGGATCTGGTGGTTCTGAACTCTATAGCGGCTGGATGAATATTTCGTCGACTCCCCTAGGGTTTCTAGAATATTGGGGTATTTATAGAGAAAAGAGGCGGTCCGGTGGGGCACCTGAGGTGGGCACAACCCACCAAGGCACGCCTGGGCCTCCTGGCGCTCCCTGGTGGGTTGTGCTCCCCTCGGGGCACCCCCCAGGCGTAGCCAGGGCCCATTGTGTTTCTTCTGGCCCATAAAAAATCTTCGTAAAGTTTTGTGGCATTTGGACTCCGTTTTATATTGATTTTCTGTGATGTAAAAAACATGGAAGAAACAACAACTGGCACTTAGCACTATGTCAATAGGTTAGTACCAAAAACTGATATAAAATGACTACAAAATGATTATAAAACATCCAAGATTGATAATATAATAGCATGGAACAATCAAAAATTATAGATACGTTGGATACGTATCATCATCCCCAATCTTAACTCCTACTTGTCCTTGAGTAGGGAAGTGATAAATACAGAATTTTTGATGTGGAATGCTGCCTAACATGTCATCTCATGTTCTTTTCTTTATAGCATGGACATTTGGACTTTTATATTGTTCAAAGAAATAGTATAGTTTTGACATGATAATTTAAATACTCAAGCACATCAACAAGCAACCATGTCTTTCAAAATATCAACACTAAAATAAGTTATCCCTAGCCCATCATGCTGAACCATTGATCCATTCATGAAACACACTCGCATATTAGCTACACCCAATACTCTCGTACGATCATATTGCTTCCTAGTTGGCGCTTTTATAAGAGAAGGTGGAGACTCAAATTCAAAATAAAAAATGCATAAAGTAAAAGGAAGGCCCTTCGCAGAGGGAAGTAGGGATTTGTAGAGGTGCCAGAGCTCAAAGCAAAAAACTTAGAGATAAAAACATTTTGGGAGGTGTATCCATCCCAGGAACGAAAATGACTTAGAGTTCCCAATACTTTCCATGCTTAGATATATCATAGGCGATTCCCAAATAGAAAATAAAGTATATTTCTTTTTCCACCATACTTTCACTTTCCATGGCTAACCGTATCCACGGGTGCCGTCCATACCAACACTTCCCAAGGAATTTATTATTTGACAACATAAAGTAAATTCATTTTTAATTTCAGGACTAGGCATGTAACACCCACAATGCGGCTATATCTCCCACGTGTGGGGGTACGACTTAGAGGCATAGCCGCATGGTAGGCATGTCGCAAGAGGGGTAATCTATACACATCCCATGTACTGAATAAGGAAGGGATAAAGAGTTGGCTCACAATCGCCACTTCACACAAATACAAGTTAAACATACATCATCCAGAATACAATCAAGGTCCGACTACGGAACCAAAATAAAAGAAGACAACCCCAAATGCTAGATCCCCGATCGTCCCAACTGGGCTCCACTACTGATCAACGGGAAACAAAACAACACAACGAATACGAACTTCATCGAACTCCCACTTGATCTCAGTTGCGTCACCTGCACTGTCATCATCGGCACCTGCAACTATTTGGAAGTATCTGTGAACCACGAGGACTCAGCAATCTCACACCCTCGCGATCAATACTATTTAAGCTTAAAGGTAGGAAAGGGTAGTGAGGTGGAGCTGCAACAAGCACTAGCATATATGGTGGCTAACTTCCACAAAAGAGAGAGTGAGAAGAGAAGCAATGCACGAATGTGAACTAGAAGTGATCCTGAAACTACTTACGTTCAAGCATAACACAAGAACCGTGTTCACTTCCTGGATTCCACCGGAAAGAGACCATCACGGCTACACACGCGGTTGATTCATTTTAATTAAGTTAAGTGTCAAGTTCTCTACAACCCGACATTAACAAATTCCCATCTTCCCATAACCGCGAGCACGGCTTTCGAAAGTTCAAAACCCTGCAGGGGTGTCCCAACTTAGCCCATCACAAGCTCTCACAGTCAATGAAGGATATTCCTTCTCCCGGGAAGACCCGATCAGTCTCGGAATCCCGGTTACAAGACATTTCGACAATGGTAAAACAAGACCAGCAAAGCCGCTCGAATGTGCCGACAAATCCCGATAGGAGCTGCACATATCTCGTTCTCAGGGCACACTGGATGGGCAAGACGTCGGGTTGGCATAGACCCTGGTTGCCCAGGGGGCGCCGGACATCGCCCAGTTCGGACCAACACTTAGAGAAGCACTGGCCCGGGGGGGTTAAAATAAAGATGACCCTCGGGCTCGTGAAAATCCAAGGAAGGTTATAGGTTGTTAGGCAAATGTAAAACCAAGGTTGGGACTTGCTGGAGGAGTTTTATTCAAAGCGAACTATCAAGGGGTTCCCATAACACCCAACCGCGTAAGGAACGCAAAATCAAGGAACATAACACCGGTATGACGGAAACTAGGGCGGCAAGAGTGGAACAAAACACCAGGCATAAGGCCGAGCCTTCCACCCTTTACCAAGTATATAGATGCATTAATTAAATAAGAGATATTGTGATATCCCAACATATCCATGTTCCAACATGGAACAAACTTCAGCTTCACCTGCAACTAGCAACGCTATAAGAGGGGCTGAGCAAAGAGGTAACATAGCCAAACAACGGTTTGCTAGGAAAGGTGGGTTAGAGGTTTGACATGGCAATATGGGAGGCATGATATAGCAAGTGGTAGGTATGGCGGCATAGCAATAGAGCAAACAACTAGCAGGCAAAGATAGAAGTGATTTCGAGGGTATGGTCATATTGCCTGCAAAGTTCTCCGAGTTGACGAAAGCTTGATCCTCGTAAGCGTACTCAACGGGTTCCTCGATCACGCACTCATCTCCCGGCTCTACCCAAAGCAAGAACACAAGCAAAGGACCAATAATCAATCATGGTGCAATGCACAAGCAACATGATGCAAAACATGGCATGATATGCGAGATGTGATATGCAATGCATATGCATGCTCTGGAAGGAAAAGGATGAACAAGGCATCAACTTGGGAAACCAAGTGTGCCTCTAGAAATATGAGTTGATTTCGGTCGAAATCGATATAAAGATCACCGGAATTGGATGCACGGTTTGCAAATGGCAAGCAAAACAAGAATGGCACAATTCTGCAATGAACAGCACGATGCCATCTAGAATGCAACAAGAAACTAAGCTACTGCACCCCAACATAACAACAAAGCACATGGAAGTGATCTACGCAAGATGCTTGACAAAAGATGAACACTGAGCTACGGCTAAATCACACAAGAGCAGATTCAAACAAGCATGGAAAAATGCAAAAAATATCAGCTTCATAGACTTAGTGAAAATACTAACATGCCAGAAATTAACATCAGGAAGCCAGGTTTAGAGCAAGCTAACAATATGCTACAGGATCATTTCATAGCAAACAAAGGCATGGCATGAATCTACTCAAAGCATATAAGAAAAGTCTCTTACTGACCATAAGCCAAAAAGGATCAGAAGATATGATGGCACCCATGTAAACATAGCAAGATTCGTTAACAGATTCAGACTTAGCAGAAAACTGAGCATGGCAAAAACAGAATTAAGAAGGCATCTTTGCAAGCTCGATTCACTCATCACAAAGCTTTGCATGACAAACTAAGCATAGAAATAGCAAGAAGACATGTTCATGAAGCTAACCAAGGCAAGAACAAGTTCATAGCATGCATGGATCAACTACAACAACCATGGAAAAATTGATTAACATGTAAACAATCTGTCAGGAACATTTTATAGCAAAAGTAGAGCAAGATTAAGTCATGCTAGGGCACTCCATAATTGCAAAAAGGGGCATGAATAGCTAGAGAATAACCATATTTCCAAATCATCCTTACTGAAGATACTCAAAACAAGCATGGATCCCTCTGTAGCAACATGAATACATGGCATAAAAATAACAGCAGAGCAAGGACTTAGCAAAATCATAAGTCCCTGAAATCAGTAATATCACGAGAGCTACTTTGCATGCTTGTGCTAGTCACCACATTGATCACAAAACTACATGGCATACATCCCTGTAAAGATGGCATGGCATAGATCAAAACACATGTAGAGCTCATGACCATATGCAGCACACAATAAATGTAGCAAAAATGACAAATCCTCATATTCTGATAAGAATCAGCACCTAACAATTTATAGCTCTCTTGCATCAACTATTTGGGTATCAAGATGGACTCAAAAAAACATGTCACAATGGAACAAAATGAACAGCACATCATGATGAACATTTTGATATATTGCACGCACAAAACAGAGCTACACACATGAAGTTATGATGCGTTGAACAGAGGCTTAAAACTTAACAGAAAAAGGACTTAGGGAAAATCGACCTCCCGGATGGATCTAGGGTTGACTCACACGTGAACCGAGGATCGATGTGGATCTCGCCAGAGATCGCCGCGGTGGCCGGAGAGGTGCGGGGAGGCATGGATCCGGCCGGCCGGTGCGGGATCTCGCCGGAGAGATGAAGCACGGGGCAGCGGCGTCCTGGAGCGGAGGGCGGCGGCTGGCGGCGTCCTCGGGCGACGGGGATACGGTGGCTTCAACGGCGACCGGCGAGCGCGGCT